>NC_048597.1:21336959-21636959 GCF_003668045.3 Cricetulus griseus
TTCCAGTTCGGTTCAATGTTTAGCTGTGGGTGTCTGCTTCTACTTCTTTCAGCTGCGGGATGATGGCTCTAGGATGGCATGTAAGCTAGTCATCAATCTCATTTTCAGAGGAGGGCATTTAATGTAGCCTCTCCACTGTTGCTTAGATTGTTATTTGCTGTCATCCTTGTAGAGCTCTGAACATTTCCCTAGTGCCTGATTTCTCTTTAAACCTTTAATGTCTCCCTTTATTATGGTATCTCTTATCTTGTTATCATCTATTCTTCCCCTGATTCAACCTTCCTGCTCCCTCATGTCCTCCTCACCCCTCCTCTTCTCCCCTTCTCATTCTCCTAGCTCCCTCTCCCCTCCCCCATGCTCCCAATTTGCTCAGGAGTTCTTGTCCATTTCACCTTCTCCTAGGGACCATGTATGTCTTTTAGGGTCCTCCTTGTTTCCTAGCTTCTCTGGCAGTGTGGATTGTAGGCTGGTAATCCTTTGCTACATTGTTTTTTAACAGCAGTGCTTTAAGCCAAGTATGGTGACCTACTCCTATAATTCTGACAGGCAGGAGGCAGAGTCACAAGGGCTGCCATTAGTTTGAGGAAAACATGGACTACAATGTGAGTTGCAGTCCAGGATGAACTGCAGAGTTTGTCTCAATCTTTAGAAAAAAAAAGACTAAAATCCATCTATCATTGTCTAACTAAATAATTGAAGGGAGATAAGTTAATTCTAAAATGTGTATTAACTAACACCAAACTAATTTATGCTACAATTTCCATTTTATTTGTCTTCAAAGAAAGCAAGATGATGGTAGAGTATAATTTTGTGTCTAGATGGCAATGAAAAACAAAACAAAACAAAACAAAAAAACAAAACAGTTCTACCCCAAAGTGTCTGAGAAACTAGTGGGTACCCACCCACTTCAATGAATAAAGGAACATTGCTAAAACTAATGAGCTAGAGTCAACTTTAAATCTATAAAAAGACATGTTTACAGTTCTTATTAGAAGTGAAATTCATCCTCTTACATGCTACCTAAAAAGCAATCTGAAGACAATGGAAATATATTCATTAGGTCATGCAAAGGGAAGAATGAAGAATGTGAATGTATTATTTTTCCAAATTACTTTTAAATTAAATGCTTTCCCAATCAAAATCTCAGTGGGAAATAAAAAACATCATTTTAAAGTTAATCTTCTACAAGTGTGTAGCAGTGAAGCATTGTTAAAAATAAATATTAATTATGTTAAATATAAAAATAATAGTAGGGGATCCAGCTTAGCACCATCTTAGCACTGAGGAGCTGCAGAATTGGGTGAATCTGAGTTTCTTCCTTAGGTGGATATAGAGTTCCTCCAACAGTCACTATGCTTAAGTTTTTTGTGTTTGATTTGGTTTGGTTTGTTTTTTGGTTTTTCAAGACAACATTTCTCTGTGAAACATCCCTGGCTGTCCTGGAACTCATTCTGAAGACCAGGCTGGCATCAAACTCACAGAGATCCACCTGCCTCTGCTGGGATTAAAGGAGTGTGCCTTTAATAAGATGTGTTGTTTTCAGGGGGAAGTCTTAAAAGCACAATTATAAATCTGCCTTTTTCAAAGGGGTGATAGATTAGTAGAATAAATATAATCCTGCAAGCTATAAGCAGAAACAATGGGGTAAGAATTATTGGTGAGGGATGTTGAAATATTCACATAATTAAGGCTAATTTATTTATCTTTTCCTAATTATATCCATTGTTTGACCTCAAGGTCTGGTCAGGTTCCCTTGAGGATGTATTTGATTCCTTTCATATTGTAAAGGGCACCAGATGCTTCCAAAACTAACAACATTGTCAATATAAACAACCAATAGAGTCTGCCACAACTGATGAATATCAGAGACTCGCAGAACAGGATGCAGCATAGAGTATTTAAAAGGCTGGAAGCTGAATCCATGCTGGAGCCCAGTAATCCTTGGATTTCATTGCAAAGTCCCAAGAGAAGAATGTGTCCCATACAGAAACAGCAGAGTCGTAGAAAGAGATTCAGAATCACCCACATCCACAGAGACCTACCCACCTGTATTTATCCCAACACATGAAACTGAAGAACAAGAAGGAAGCTGCCCTTGGGCAATAGTATAGAATTGTCAGAGGTTTTAGAACTATAATAACTGTGGCCAAGTATGTGAATAGATACATAGTAGTACTGGGTAGAGATTAGTGTGGCCAAATAGATGGCTTAATATTTCTGCTTTTTTCCCTTTCATTTTATTAAAAGTAGATTGTTTTCTGCTTGATCAATTACCAACTATTTAGTGGTCTACCAGCCAGTTTCCTGCATTCTTCAAATCCTGAAACTCAGTAGAATTGTGTTTAAGAAACAAAAATAAGAGTGCCTTCCTCACCTCCCTAAAACTGTATGCTGCCATCTCATTACTGTTTTGACAGAAACTAAATTCTTTATTAATATTTGTTTTGTTTGTGAATATAGAGAATTGAATCAAGAACTTGAACATACTCAGCAAATACCCTACCACTGAGCCAAGCCCTCACCTCCTTAAAAACTTAGTTCTTAACAGTCTATTTCACATTCTGAACTGCACCTCAATTCTTAGCCCTTGGCATTATTTAATCTATGCTCAGAACTACTACCACCATGCCCCTCCCGTAGCCTTCTTAACCAATGGATTCCATTACTTCTTTTCAGTTTCATCCATCTTTCCTCTTCTTATTTCCACCAGGGTTTGTAAACAATGATTGATATTTCTAGGAATAAAGTGAATCTTTCTTCTCTTCACAGATACACTGAAATGACAAATGAGATATAATAATGTTTAAATGTGTCATCCACCTCAAAAGGGACAAGGCAAATCTCTAGAGATGAGCACTGAAGAAAAGAAAAGCATAAAAGCCACAGGAAAAAGCAGATAGTCAAATATAGGATATGACAGCTGGTGGATGGTCTCTAATGCCCATTAAAGGAGTCCAAGATATAAGTGGAGCCAAAATGTATCTCCATTCATAAATACTAAATGGGCAAAAGCTGAACAGATTCAAGAAAAGTAATGGGCAAATGTTCCTCCCCCTTCTAGTTCCTAGGACATGGATAAAAAAATCATTCATTAAAATTAAAAATTCAGACTTCTTTTATGCATTAACTAGTGAAAATAAATTTTAGTATCTAGCACAATACTGGAATTCTGTGCTAGAAGTTGAGCATGGCAGGTGATTGATATAGGAGCTCTTGTGCCCCAGAAGGCAGGGAACATTCAGAATAAGGATGCCTCCTATAAAAATAAAAATAAAAATAAAAATAAAAATAAAAATAAGCCCTTTCCCAGTATGGTGTAGTTTATGTGAATCTTGGACTGTATTTTGCATCCCTATTATCTGGCTCTCGTGTGTTCGTCTCACTTTCAGGACAAGCCCTCCTCATGATTATTCCTGCTATTTTCAGATTCAAAATTTCTTGTTCTTACTACAGATACCAGACACACAAAAATAGGCCTGTCAGAGGACATACAACACTCGTGTACAAAAAGTAACTACCCCAGACCAGCGGATTGGCCATAGGGTTTTTCATGCTACCTGCATTCCCTTGCAGCTACCAAAGGGTCAGCCTCCCCAGGGAGTAGTAGGCTTTGATGCCTCAATGAAGATACAAGAGAAGGACAGAAGAGATATTTCTCTGGATTTATACCTTTATCAATGAATTCTTTCAAAATTCAGTGTTTTCCTGTTGAGATGCCATGCATGCCTGAGCACCTTTGTTGCAAAGCCACAGACAGATCACTAATAACTTCTTCCATTTGTTCCTGACTTTTCCTTAATTCATCATCATTTTCCTTCAATTACCATGACTATATGTTTACCCCTCTATGAACATATTACCCTTTAAGCTTTTGTCACTGATACTTTTCTGCTAGTGAACCTGGGTTGAGATATATCACAAGTAAGTTGTTTTTACCAACAAACAAAGAGGGAGGAGGAAAAAAACTGCATAAGAAAACATTCAGCAATCATCACCAATGGCACAAAATAAGAATAGTTGTAGGTACAACATAAAGAAAATAGACCAAATGGCTCTTTTTAGGGGGAAATGTTTTCCCTTTCTTCATGTAGGTCTAGATCAAGATCGGTAGGCAAAGCATTTCCCTGCTGAACTTTCTTGCCATCTCACAAATGAGAATCTGAAACATGTTTACAAGAATAAATTGGGCAAAGACAATAGGGAATTTGGAAGGAGCTCTGAGGGGACAGGTCATAAAATGAAAAAAAGGTGGAAAGCAGATAACAAAATGTTGTGAGCAGAAAAGAAAGCACCAAAGTGAGTCTGCGGGTGTTTTGAAATAAGAAAATAAAAACAGGGTGAGGGGGAGCAAAAACTGAGAATTTGGTGATAGCCAACTGTGTCTCAGAATTTAAAAAGCCATTGTTCTCTAAAGAAAGAAAGCCAGCTAAGACCAGTGGTGGACAACTAAGCATAGATCCACATCACCATGACTTACAAGGATATGAAAGAAACTCAAAGTTAAGCAGGACAACAAGGTCAAAGGACAACTGTTAAAATCCAGAAGACAAACTGACTGGGCCTACAGGAGAAATGTCTTTATTGACAGAAAACCCACACCAATCACAAAGTAAACAGTCATAGGGACACACAAAGATGCCTTCAGGTATGTTCAAGGTGTTTTCATTCATAAAGCTTTCTGGTACAACTTCTCTATAAGTTATGATGGAGTCATAAATTTTAAAAATGCAGAAATACAGAGCAGTGTTTTGCAAAGCAAACTTGTGAGTGTGACATTAGACTTGTGATGGATATGAGTTATAAAGAACAAAGTCAACAGTGATTTTCTTTGACTTTAAGAATAAGTGACGTGTGGGTGACCCAGCCCCAAAATTGTGAGCAAGGGAGAGCTGCCCCCATTTCTAATCTGTCTTGTGGCACCAAGGGTGGGGAAAGAAAGCCCTCTGCCCCACCCGTCAATGCCTGGGGCAGGTGGGAATGCTATTCCTGTGTGGGAGTGCTATCCCTGACTCCCCGCAGAAGATGTAATGCTCAGGAGAGCAGGCCCTACATCTTGCCAGAGCAGCATGATGAAACCAATACTGTTGCCATGGGTGTTAGTGAGCCAGCCCCAAAGTTGTCACTATGGGACAGCTGTCTCCATTTCCCATGTGTCTTGTGGAGACATGGGTGGGGGATCATTACCTCCTGCCCCGCAATGCCAGATGCAGGTGGAAGAGCTGGCCCAGTGATCATAAAAGTGGGAGAGCCATCCCTGACCCCTTCCAGCTACAACACACCGAACAGCAGGCCTTGCACATCGCCAGGGCACCACAAAAGAGTCAACACAGTTAGCACAGGTGTAGGTGAGCCAGTCCCGCAATTGTGACCATGGGAGATCTGTCCCCATTTCCCATCTGGAGGACCAACCCTACAGCTGTCCAGACCCAGATCCAGGGTTATGACTTGCCCTGCCCCAACACCCACCCCATCTATGATCTGATGGAGCACATGAAGGGACCTGACCTGGCCAGCAGAACCAATGATAAAGGATCTCCACAACACAGGGCAGCAGAGGGATGTCCAGGAAGAGGCCTAGTGGGGGCCTAACATCGATCCTGTAGTGAAGACCAGGGGCCTAGAACCAGACCAAGGACTACTTGCAAGGAACACTTGGAAGTAGAGATGTATGGTCAAAGGGGTATACCTGTGACTTATTGTTTCTCACTGCAGCTCCCATGATGAGAGTTTTAATTCCTTCCCCTTTTTTATTTTTCTCATCTTATTTCTTTTTCCTTTTTTCCTCTTGAATTTTGTTTTACTGCGGGGAGGAATATAGGGGTGGAGGACAGATGAGAAGGGACAGAGAATGAATGGGATTATGTGAAAATCACATTGAATATATTTAAAAATTTAAAAATAATAAAAAATAAAAGAATAATTGCAGGTAAATAAGCAGAAATAACATAAAAGATGATAGGAATATTTATTATAAATTCTGACAATTTATATGTGTAAGAGCAAGCAAATATAATGAAAATATGAGGAATTTAAGAGACAGTTTAAGAAATCATAACTGCACAATAGGATGCAAAAAATAGGGGAAAGGTATGGAATTTAGAGTTACAGTAAAATTTCAAATTCTCATAAAGTACTATGGTCATCAGTCATGAGAGCTTATGCAAATTGGGCATACTGATGAAACAATCAATTTCCACATGGAGAGAAAACCCAAATCCAGTTATTACGCACACTGTCCACTAAAGACTTACCTAAAGCATTTCAGAATGAAAAGAAAGTTCAACATAAAACTTTAGCATAGTATATTTATTATTAATTAAACTAAAATGGCATAGAATATTAAAATCAAACACCATGTTTTAGAAGAAAATTCACCATTTATCAGAGTATAATCTTTAAACATAAAAGATTCCTCACTGAGTGCAATAACATACCTGTGAATTGTATGTACAACTAACATTATTGAATCAATGCTGTTCTGAACATTATATTTGTAAGTTATGTGGTGTGTTGTATGAGTCCACTGAGAACCTGGCCCCAGAAGCATATCTGCCCTCTCCATCATGTCAGACTCCAACATGTTTGTCTCCAAGTGCCCTCCAATAATCCTTGTCTGGTACAGGCTGGTCCCCTTAATTCTGTGACTATGAGGAAGAACACCAAAACATCTTTAAGTGAAACCCCCATGTCCTTGAGAGCAGCTAGAAGGTGAATCATTTCCAACAGATGTTACTATTGTTTGTCTCAAGCTGTAAAAGTGCCTGCAGTAGGAAAATGAAGTAAAAAAGTTTAGCCATGGGCAGCTTATCCACAGAGAGAGTTTTTACTCCCAAGTGGGTTGCTGCTGGATTTCCATAAGCCCCTTGTTTGCTGGGGTAACATTCCTGTTGATATTTGTCCTTTTACTTAGCAGTCTTGCCTTTCGGGACACTCTGCCCTGCCTGGGATCTCCAGAGATGACTGTCCTAACAATGATTCCCCGGTCAGTTTTTGATGAATGTTTTTACAATCAGATTTGATGTTTTACTGTATATGTGCTACACAAATCTATCTTTCACTTACTATTCATTCTTTTGCTTTTGTTCACTACTTACTCAAAATGAAAGTGTGGCTAACGCATATTATTCCATGAAGAATAAACTTATATGGCCATTTATGTATTGTAAGATTAAAGTCTCTTTATTCCAGATGACACCAAGGCAAGACACAGGCCAGAGCTAGGTTATAGAACCCAGCAAGCACGGCCAGAACAAAAGGGCCAGGGTCCCCACGTGCAGCCCCTTAAGAAGCTCCCTTACACCACCCTGGCTTTCCTTCACCACGCCCTTATGGGCAAGTCCCGGGTCCACCTGGTACCTGTCCCAGGACTATTGGGCGGGGCTAGAGTGTCTCCCTACAATGTATAATATGAATATAAATGACCATAATGCACATTTGTATATTATTCATTCCCAAACAATATAAATGTACAATGTAAAAAATCACACACATGCATAACAAATGCTTAAATTTAATCAAAGGAAAATCACAAGTTATTATCAAGCATTCATCCTATGTGTGCTTGAAATAATTATAAATTGTCTCAACAGAAGGCTCAAAATGATATAATTGTGTGAAGGGTATGACAGAAGTCAACTGTAAGGCAAAGGAAAAGAAGAGACGATGAACCAGGGAACCCTGGGCAGTCAAAGTGTTATGGGGGACAGCTGCATTAAGAGCTGAAGGCAGAAGGTTGAACCATTTGTATTATGCTTGCTAGAATTCACATTAATTAGGAAAGAAAGAAAATGAGTTAGGGAAATAGCTAATGAACTGTATTTTATTAAAATTAGTTACAAACACAGTGTTGTTAAAATGACTGCCCATATATTATAAGTTGATATATGCATTGATAATGGCAAGATTGTTTTTTTAGCTTTGAATATTATCATATAGAATTTTAAAAGAGAAAGAACAAGTGTTCTCTATGAAAAGCAAGCAGTGATGCCGAGGAAAAGTAAAACGGAAAACTTACTGTTCTAAAAATGTGTGACTGTTTCTCACAGGTTTTTCTGAATTACTTTTCAGTTCACAGTGTTTTAATCAGTACTACACATTTGAAAATAAATTTGGGTACTCATACTTGATTTGAGCAGGCACTTAAAGTAGACCTAATCACTTAGCTATGGTTGAATGATTGACTGCCCCTGTTAAAGTACACACACACACACACACACACACACACACACACACACACACACACACAACTAATTTTATATCAATAAGTAGAAAGTTATGAAACAAATTAGGACAATTATCTGAATCATCCTAGCAAAAACAGTTGCTTTCACCCTTGAATACTTGATCAATAAAACATCATTATTTGCTGGAACTTGCTATGATTTGGGAAAGCTGTGTTCAAGTTTGTCTCTTTTTAGTCAGTGAAGAAAAGTATTTGTATGCAAATTAATAGTGTAAGTAAGCTCCTCATTGTCTGCATAAAGGTCGAGTGCAAATAACTTCTCAGTTGTCAGCTTAATTAGGGAGAATACTGGGGGGGCGGTTAAAGATTATGCTATATAATATATTATTAATATGATCATGTTACTATACAAACAATAGCATTCTTTTATAAATATTCTACTCTATTTCTCTGTCATCTTGACTTGAGTTTATTTGAGTATCTTAGTGGTATACAGGACCTTATAGGATGCCAGCTATACAGTCACCTGAATCTAAAATGTGGCTACAATTGCTCACCATTGACTTTTCAATATGGTTGGTAGAGAAATAATTAGAAATTGGTTGTTTTTCTGAAAGTAGTGAGTTTTAAAATGCTTCATATTTATAACATCAATCACAGAACTTGAAATTTTTATGCTTCATTTAAGAACAGTATTTGTCTCCCCATATAGCTCTCATGAATCTATCTGTCTCTCTGTCTGTCTGTCTGTCTATCTATCTATCTATCATCTATTGTCTGTCATCTATTTTCTATATCCATCATCTATCTATCTATCCATCTATCATTTACCTGTGTACCTATTAATCTATTCACCTGGCTACACACGTATCTCTGTCTCTCCCACAAACCATATCTATTCCATGAACAAAGAGTCATAGCCATAACTAGTTCCATTTTTATCCGTGAGGAAACTCTAGCTCATAGATATGAAGTAACACCATTAACCCATACAACTTATTATCCAGAAAGTCAGAGCCAGGAATGGAGTCCATACTATGACCAATTTCAAACCATTGCCTCAATAATTTTCCCACATTGTTGCCATACGTTCTCTGACACAGAACACCTAAGATTTTACTCCAGGTCTTTGGAGAATTTCTGCACTCTGCATCTGTTCAGCCCATGTCAAATATACAGATCTCATTGCTTATGAAGGACTTTTAGATTAAAGTCTTCATATCTTGATAAAATGACATGCCATTTACCCTGACCCCCCCCTCAACTAAGTATATGGTGATATTTTTCCCTTTTGCATGACTCTCAATGTTAGATATATTTCTATTGTTATTTTTTGAGATACCTTAATTTTTAATAAGAATTCTATCTCTTTTCCATTTGTGAACTTTTGATAAGAATCACTTTGCTAGATGGTCTAACATTTGCAAATCAGTAAAAAAAAAAAAATACACCATACCAAAGACTGTTAAGAAACACCCATGGTTACCTCAGGTTACATACAAGAATTTCCTAATATCCAACATCCCTTTGTGTTAAAAAATTCCTGAACAAATTTGGTAAAGAGGTTGTAGACAAATGTCAAAAAGGCTGTCTTGGACAAATTCATAAGCATCATCATACAGACTGCAGAAAAGCTAAACAATGTTAAGGTCAGGAACATGACAAGGATGCTCACTGTCACTCTTCTTAACCAGAATACTCCTAGGTATTTTCTCCAGAGCAGTCAGGTGTGAGAGAGAAATGTCGAGAGTCATTCAGAGTTCAAGGTTCAATCTGCAGTGCTGGAGAAGGAAGGAAGGAAAGATAGAAGGCAAGATGGATGAGGGATGTGTGGATAATGTGTACTCAGGAATTACAGTGTTCTTTTAGAGGGGTAAAGGGAAGGAGTCTCAAGTAGCTGAAGCTGGGCTTCAAGCTGCTCTATAAATGAAACTTGCCTCAACTACTGATCCCCCTGCCTTTTACCTCTTGACTGCTGTGATTATAGCTATGTACCACCATCCCTGGTTCTATAGGCCTATTCAACAGCAAGCTGGCAGTTAGCTGTGGGATGGAAGGAAGTGAGAGAAAAGAATGGCAAACCAAACCGAACAAACAAAATAGTAAGAATAAACTTAAAAAAAAGTGAAAGGCTACAATGAAAATGCAGATTAAAGAAATAGAAAATATGAAAAAAAAGTTTGGGGGGTTGATCTTGTTAAACTTTTCCTACTACATAAAGGGATACTCAGATTCAAGGTAATCACCATGAAAACACCAAAGGCATTATTCACAAAGCTGGCGTAAACTACTATGATGTGAATATGGAAACAAAAAAGAATGCAATGAGTAAAAATAATCTTGAGTTAATGAAAAAAAAATAAGAAGACCTTGTGACACCTGATGTCAAGACATTGCCAGAAAGCGGAACCAATAGAGATGATGGCATTAAAATGTTCACATAGACAAAGTAACAGCATAGAGACTCCAGAAGTAAGCACATACATTTCCAGCTAATTCTCCACAAGGACACTAAAAACACACATTGAACAAGGTACAGCTCTTCAACAAATGGCGCGGGGGAAACTGAACAATCAACTCACATGAGGTTGGAACTTGACCCTGGCTCTGAGTCTGTTTAGATGCTAAAAATGGATCAAAGTTCTAAATGGAAGAAAGTGCTTTGAAATGTCACTTGCAATGATTTTTAGGACAGTACAAAATAAAAAGCAGAGGACCTGCACACATGCACACATACACACACATACATATACATACACACACACACACACACACACACAAATGGTAAATGAGATTGCATCAAACTAAATGTATTCAATATAGCAAAGCAAACAGTAAAAACTAAACTAAAACCTACAAATGGAAGACACTTGCCAACTCTTCATCTGACAGTTAATATGTAAAATGTAAAAGGAAACAAAAAATAGCAAGAAAACACATTTCAATATTTAAATGGGCAACTGCTCTAAATAGGTATCTCTCAAAAAATAGATTTGACTAATAAAATATTAAAAATGCTCAATATCATTAGCCAGACAAATGCATACTGAAATTACAATATGATTTCATTTTCTTTAGCTATAATGACTGTTGCATATATGCATATAAACGTATGTACATATAAGTTTAAAATGGTGGCAGGGGCCAGAGGATAGTATAGTGGGTAGAGCTTACTAGGCAAACATGAGGACTGAAGTTCAGATCTCCGGAATCCGCATCATTGTCAAGAAGTGTGGGGGTCACCTATAACTCCAGACTTGAAAAGTGGAGCCAGATTCCCCAGAGCAAAGTGGATAGACTTCTTTTACGTGTGAGCTTGTGTTCAATTGAGAAATCAAACATCAATGAATAGATTAATAATATGGATAAAACCAGCCAAGAAAATTAGCATCAATTTCTGACTTTCACACACATGCCTGCACATTCACACAAATGCGCAGCCACATACATGGGAACATACTTACACAGTGTACACATATCCATGTTAAATATATGTCCACAAGCAAAGGGAGAATAAGGAAAGTCATTGGTGTGTGAATTATTTCAGCCATGATGGAGATACATGGTTTCTCCCTAAACCAGAAACCCATGTAATCCCTCCCTCTCTATTCCTGGTATGTTCCAAAAGGGTATTAAATAAATATTTCAAAGGCATGCCTTCATTAATGTCCATGTTTATGCATCACTATTCATGGTATCTGAGTTATTGGATCCACTTAGATTACCAACAGCAAATGAATGCATTAACATGTTTCATATATGTATGTGTTGGGAGCCATACAGCTTGGCATGAACCTTTAGGCCAAACTTGGCAAGCCACAGGGTTATAGAACTGTCTTTTGATTATAAATGGCTTCTAGAAGCATGAGTACCCAGACGGAACAACATGACCCAGACGTCAATCCTTTGTTCCAACCACAAGCCCACTTAGGTTACCTAAGCAACCTTCCCACATCCCCCCACTTTCGTAAGCAACCCCCCTGTGTCCACCACTCACCTAGGTAGCCCTCCCTCTCCCCACCACCCATGAACATTTTACCATGCCAACATCCTCTTTCTATAGTTTTCTAACATCCTGCTTAAACTAACACCTGGCTCTTGGCCTTTTTTCCCCCTTCCCTTTACCCCATACTACTGACTATATAAGCTACCCTGGAAAAAATACAATTTGCCACTTGATCAGAATCCTGTCTTGTGGTCATTCTCTCGTGTCTCTTGTCTCCATTCCCCTCCCTGGACTTCTTGCTCTAGGTTGCTGTCCTGCGGGTTGGGACAACTACATGTATGGATATTACCTGGCTATGAAATAGAGAAATTTTATCCATTATGATAAATGTATGAAATTGGAGGACACTGTTACTTGAAGTAAGCTAGACACACTGCACATTTTTAAGCTGAGAAGAGTCAACCTAACAATGACTTGTCTTGGTGTCCAAGAGAAGCTTCTATTCGAGCCATCCACATACATACATTGATGAAAATACAATGCTTGGCCTCATTAATATGCACAATTGACACATGCCAATAGAGATAACAGAAAAGAAAAATGAGTTGTTTTAGTATTTCCATAAATCAAAATATGCTATTATTGTTGCAGTACTGAAAACAAAGGGTAAACTACCAATCATATTCAGAACAAGTATTCTTTTTTTTTTTTTTTTTTTGGTTTTTCTAGACAGGGTTTCTCTGTGTAGCTTTGGAGCCTATCCTGGCACTCACTCTGGAGCCCAGGCTTGCCTCAAACTCACAGAAATCTGGCTGCCTCTGCCTCCCGAGTGCTGGGATTAAAGGCGTGTGCCACCAATGCCCAGTCAGCAGAACAATTATTTTTCACTCTATCATAAGAACTTACAACATTTTCTATTAATTTCCCATTTATTTGAGAAAAGCAAAACTGTGTTCCTGGCTGCACTGTACATCCTTTCACAATGTGAACTGTCTTTACAGAATCTGGATGACAGCACAAATAACTTCAATAAAGTTCCAGAGTAGCAAATCAGGAGATGAGGGTGACTGGCTTATGCCTGGTGGAAACTGGAGAAGGAGGGTGGAGGCAAGGGGCATATCTGTAAAAGACACTGAGGCTTGCTGAAAGGAAAATAGAAGAGAGCTTTAGTATTCCTCTTGTCTAGACTTGAGTTGGGACTACAAGTTGTGACTATCATGATGAGGCGTGGGAGGTTAATACCTTGGCTCAGAAAAGAATTCAATGAGCAACAAGGCTCAGGGAGTGGCCACTGAATATAGAATGTAAGGAATAATTTTATATGGGAACATCTTGCATCTTTCTAGTCAGGTGTGAAGAAACTGCTTGGTAAGTTTCTCCAAATCAGAAGTCATAGGAATCTGAGAAAAACTAGTGAAGACAAATTTCTATTGTATTTACAAAGCAAGGAATGCCTGCTCCCATGACAGCAAGCCCAGACATTGACACGCAGGTGGTAATGAGATAGTTCATTATTGTCAGGAGAGCTGCACAATTAGTGATGAAAATTATCAGATTTTATCAGTCATTAGAAGAGCAGTGATTCTTCCGTGTGAGGGCAAGTTTCCCGGGTTTGGGACATACTATGGGAAACTAAAGCACATCCAAAGAGTTTGGTGATGACACAGTGGAAAATACTGATGCTTACAGGAAAATATCAAAGATTGCTAAGTACAACCAGCTAGCCACCCAAATGCATGCCTGCCAAGAAAGGAAAGAAACTGTGGAAAGACAGAGAATTCTAACAGTTCCACTTGGCACCCCAGAGTTGCTGTGTCCCTTCTTGTTATTCTTGTTATGATCCTGTATCCCTCACGGCCTAACTGCTTGGCTAAAACAAAAGAATGTGCTATTCAACATAAAATAATCATTGGACGGACTAATTACGATGTTACCACAAAATTATTCATTTAAAAAATAAAGCATTTTCCTATCAGTCTGGCATCATGGTCAGACCCATAATTCCAACAATAGGGAAGTGAAGCTTGAGGGCAGTGTGGACTACATAAAAGCACCCTACCCCAGGTAGGAAAAAATAAGATATTTATCTTTCAGCTAATTATAAATAAACAAATATCTACCTAAGCTTGGCCCTAAAGCTGAGCAAAACACATCAAGAGAAGGATCTCTCATTGTTCTGTACATTCCACACTATGTATTAACTAACTTCCTGACCGATGACATCTTTGAAAACAAACCTCACCCATACAATGTCCCAGCACATTCACAGTGTGCTACTCAGACACAGCCTAGGACATTCCCATGGTTTACTCCTGGACCGGAGCTCATTACGGAAACTTTTGTCTTACCCTTTCTGGCCTCTATACACTTAATGTCAACTTCTAAACAGCATTAAAGCATAGTCATGCCATCTGCCTCTATTTCCTGAAGAAGTCTCATTGGACAGGGAACAGAGGTCAAAATTAAATTTGCATCAGGTGAATACCATGTCCAGATGTTAGCAAATGGGTCTAAAGTGATTACAAAGAACTTTAAATGCATCTATCAATCCTCGGATAAACCCGTTCACATCAGACTGCAACCTCCCTTGCCTGGGTATCTGTTTGGTTAATTATTTGTCCCTGTTAGACGATAAATTCCATATAGCAACTCTGCAGCACCTTCTTTTTGGAGTAAATCATTATCCTTTGTCAAAGGAGCGCATAATTGCAACAAAATAACAGCTCAAAACTGCTTACAATTGGCTTTTTCCATTTGACAAATAGGAAAGAGAATAATTGCCTCCAGACAACATATAACCTTGATTTAAATGACTTATTATGCACACATTGCACACATGCTACAAAAATAATCTCCCGCCCTCAAAGCAGTTCTCTCTGCTGACAAATGAATTTGTTAGGTGGAATGTGTGTGTGTGTGTGTGTGTGTGTATGTGTGTGTGTGTGTGTGTGTGTGTGTGTGTGTATTCCCTGCCTGTTTTACAACTCATGTATCTTATCTCTGACCCACTTTTACCTCATTACCCTACTTCGTAATCTGAGAAATCATTTTTTATGTGTGTTTTAAGCTCGTACAAGGAAATTCAACACAAAATCTAAAAGAACATAGACGTACATTACACAATTAAGGCAGGAAAATGAAGGTAAGAGTGGTGGTGTTCATGGTCTTTGCTGTCTCTGGTGAATCTGCTGTTGATATTCTAGTGATGTCTGAGCAGAGGGGTTGGCCAGGCTGCAGTCAGACAACAGTGAGTGACATGGACCCAACTAAGCCAAGTCCAGGTTTGCTTTCAATTTTCTTTCACCGAGGGCAAGGGATTATTACATAAATATTTGGAAGTGTTTGAAAGGCCCTTTAAGGATTTACAATCTAGAAGATTCATTTTCTTACATGATCTTGAGTCTTCTACTTTAAATGTTACTTACACCGCTGGTCATGTAACTTGAAAACTCTATGGGTGGCATTGAGAGATAGGTCTAACTCCCCTGGAAAAGTGAATATCGTTATGGAGGATTAGAGAAAATGCTCAGACAGAAGAGGACACATTTTAAACTATTTGAGAAAGGCTGCCATACCAGGTCCTAATCTAAGACTGAGCAGGCAGAAGTAATGAGATAATCATATCTATGTTCCCAGAGCACTCAGGTATCCCATGAGGATATAAAGAGATCATAGCAAGTACACTCTAGAGAGTTAGACCAGGTGATAAGGTACAGTGTGACTGAGGGGCACCAATAGGTAAGGATTTGGGAAAGCCCCCTGGGAAGAGCTAGTATCTAAGCAGAAACACACGTGATGAGAAGGGAATTAACAAGAAAACAGAAAGTGAGAAGTTCACAGACCATAAAGACCATGGATACGAAAGAGCTTTATGTGCTATGAGAGGAGAGAATACAGTTTGGACAGGACTTGGTGGGAGTGCCTGGATTAGACTCGGTCACAGGAGACAGACAACGTGGTCCCGTATCAAGAGTGTGGTGGCTACTCTAACAGCAAGGAAAAGGCCACCATAGTTTGAAGTTTCTATAGTTCTATTAAAAATAACTGTGGACAACGAACTACAAAGAGGCAAGAAAAGTTAAGACCTAACTATCAGACTTTTGAGATCCTACTAAAATAAGTATAGCTTATTCTGCAATGCTAATAGTTAATATAGAGAGAAATGCACAGGTTGATGTGGCATATTTGGGGATAAGAGAGGCTGAAAGAGATGAAAGAGAGGAGATTAAGGTAGAGGGACTCTCCTTAAGTTCTTGTCTTATGGAAAACCTGTGGTCTTACCTGGTGGTTTATAAATGCTCAAGAGTTGGTTGGTTGGTTGGTGGAAAATGCCATGTAAAATGTTAGTTTCAGTTGACACAGTTTTTTTTCAAGTTATTGGTTTTTATCAGCATGCAATAGTGTTAGATCCTTTATGACATTCCTTAACAAAGTAGGTTTTTGTGGTTCTACTTCTTTTCTATCTCCCACTTTTCTGTCCCCGCATTGTGGTCTGCCCCAGCTTGGCAAGACTCCCTCTTTCATGCCTCCTTTGTCCTTTCCCCCACTCCTCAACCTTTCCATCAGCTAACACAGCCTTCTGTGTTAGTCGCCTTGTGAAGAAGTCAAATAAGCAAGAAGAAAAGGGGCAGGCATTTCACATAGAGATGAGGAAAGGTCAATGACAAGCCAAAATGTTTCGGACACTTTACAGTTGCTTAAGAGATTGGGAGGCATGGGATTACTGTCTCGTTTGATGATTACATTGCTACATTTCATTGGAAAGCAAAAGGCTTTCTGTTACAAAGCTCACTAACATTTAAAAATGAAAAGCCTTACATTGCCTCACATAACTTTTATTCAATCAGTAATATTCAATCTCTTTATTTATAATAAAAAAGATTATAAAACAGTAGTTTTTGAAAGACATTTTTCTTCCAGAAAGTTTCCATCAATATGTTTAAAATAATACCTGAACTATGTTGTTTCTACTGTGTATATGAATATGTGTATATGTGGGTGTATGCCAAATGTGGGCTGGTGCTTGTGAAGGCCAGAAAAGGGCACTGGATTTCCTGTAGCTATATATCCAGGCTGTTGTGAGCCACCCAACATGGGTGCTGGATTGAACTTCCATCTCTGCATGGGCAAGAAGCATGCTGAAGCACAGAGCTTCAACCTCTAAAATAATATCGGATTTTAAAATCCATGCTTATTGTTCAAATTGCTTAGCATAATTAGGCAGTTACTATACAATTTATTTACATATGCTTCTCTTGTTTCATATAGCGTTTCCAAATTTTACTCTTATGTAAGATGTGTTCAAAGGGTTCTTTTTTTTTTTTAACCTTTTATTCCTTTTTTATTTTCTTTTTCTCCTTGAACTGGTAAATGGTTGATTAGTTTTATCCAAATATCCCTCAAATTGATTATTCTTTTTATCAAGTATCCTTTTTTCTATAATTGTGGCATATGAAAATATTCTTCATTTTTTCTATCCTTCCCCCTTCCACAAAAATTGTGATTACAAACCTTTCACTAGAAACTGTACAGTTAAACCATTCTTTGTATCTTACAAGTGAGCTGAATTTATAGTGCTAATTTTAGTTAACTAAACTCCCTGTCCTCTTTCTTCTCCATATATAATATGCCTTTATTTTACTGCTTAGCTCTTTAAAATGTTGAAATGCGATTTTCTTTTAAGAGTTGAATGCTTTGAACTAGTCACAATGCATTATATTTTTTGCATAAAATGCATGGAAAGATAGAAAAGGAGGCTTGTCTCTATATTTTTAAAAGTTTTTTTTTCCTCACTAAAACATATAGCTGAGTCTAGAGAAATAAATACTTTCAGATAAAAAGATGACATTCTTTATGGATTCCCGCGGTTGTTGGAAAATGATTTAATGATAGCTTCCAGTCGGGAAGAATCTCTTTTATTAAATTACATGTTTCTTTGATTAATACTTAGCCGTGGTTTTCTAACCAGCTCCTGATGGTGGTCTGCTCGCCTGGCTAGGGTAGTGGAGACTGTTTATAAGTAGGTAGAGAATTCTACTCTTACCTTTAACCTGTCATACTTAGTCTCTCAAAGAATGCAGAATGATGCCCTGTTCGTACTGGGCTAGGACGACGGAAGGGAGCAGAGGGATGCTGCTGATGTTTTCTGCTGGATATTTTGTTTGTTTTTGTTTTGTTTTATTTCTGTGAGTTGAGCTTTCAGGTGGGTAAAGTTGGCATTGATCTCCCGTTCTTCTGGCCTGTATCTTCCAAGTCACAAATTAATGCTATGTGCCACCACACTTGGCTCCAAAATGGCCTAAACTCTCTATCACAGCCTCATCCCTCCAGAGATTTGGCATTATACTTAGCATCAATCCCAACTGTTTATCGGGGTCTATAAGGTGTGCAGACTTTGTAATATGCTCTAGTCCCATGTTCATCCCCTACAAGATGTCCTCCAACTGCTCCTGAAGAAGCAAGCTGATTCTACTGCCTGGCTTTCCCTATGGCTTGGATGGAGCACTGGATTCCCTGTTTTCTTTATTCTGAGCTTCCTCCATGGCTGAGGTCAGCCTTTAGCTGCCACTTCCTCAGAGACATATTCCCTGCTCTGGTATTTCACAGATTCATTGACCACCATTGTTTGCAAAAATTACATCTAACCTTCCTTTACACTCTTATCTACTTCATAGCTTTCAAGACCTATAGCTAGTTTGTTTTGATTTTTCTGCTTATTTATATTTGAAATCATTATTTTCTTGTCTACTATCAAGCATGGTTTCATTTTCTTTGTGTTATTTGATTTTTATTTTTTTTATATCTGAGAATTTCATACATGCATAATAATGTCTTAATCAAATCTATACCTCATCCCTCCAATCCAATTTCTCACCTATTTCCCCACCACTTTTCACTTCCGATTTCATTCCTTTTCTTCTTCAACCCACTCACTGCACTTAGTGCTGTCTCCATGGGCATAGGTGCAGGACCATTGGCTCATGGGTAGGCTCTCAGGTGATGCACCCAGAACTGACTCTTCCTCTCTAGTAGTCATCAATTACTAATAGCTCCTCAGGTCAGGGTGTGGCTTGGTGATCCCTTGTTGGGGCCCATAAAGATGGCTCTGCTTCATCTTGGCTCAATGTCAGAGAGTTCAAAACTGTCTTTAGTAAGTCATAAGGCCTAAAGGTCTAAGGCGTGGCTACAGTAGGATGTTTGATCTTAGGTTTGGGTGTCTTATCTAAATAACAACAGATGTGGTGTGAAGCGTGGTTACTGGACCCTCCATGTCAGATCACAAGAAATTGAATCTAAGGTGTGTTTACTGAATCCTTGGAGAATTGAGGAAGAAAGTCTGTCTGTTCCATATACATTATACCATGTTCCCCTTTTTTTGGTTAAGGTATTTAAGAATGGTGAATAGTAAACTTGGGGCATTCAGTATGGACTGGATTTTGCCCTCCTGATACTACTCCTGTGTCTCCGCCTTTTCTCTCAACGTCTTTAACTACCCTTTCTCAATCCACACTTCTCCTCTCAGGTATGAACTGAGGACTAGTTCCCAACTACAGTCCCACAATCCCCTCCTCCATCCATGCTGAGAGTTTTGTATGTTTAAACTTACAGGACAGTAGTCCCAGCCACTGTGAACGAGTCCATATGTACAATGGCCCTGTCATGGTACACAAAACACTGATGTGCTGGTCTGTTTTATGTAAACTTGACACAAGCTAAAGTTATCTTAAAGGAGGGAACCTCAATTAAGAAAATTCCTCCTCCATAAGATTGGCTTCAGGAAAGCCTGTTGGGAATTTTCTTTTTTCTTTTTTTTTAATTTTTTAATTTTTAATTTTTAATTTTTTTATTTTTTGATGGGGGCAGGTTCAGTCCACTGTGGGTGGTACTATCCCTAGGCTGGTGGTCTTGGTTTTAAAAAACAGGCTGAGCAAGCAAGTCATGATAAGCAAGCTACAAAGCAGCACCCCTCCACGGCCTCTGCTTGAGTTTTGTCCAAACTTCTTTCAATGAGAGACTAGGATGTGCCACAAATGTGGAAGTTTAAGCCAAATAAATCCTTTCCTCTCCAAATTGCTTTTGGTCACAGTGTTTCTCCATAGCAATAGTAACCTTTGCTGGAACAGCTGTCACACATATTCTTTTGCATTTAGTACTCACAACAGTGTCAAAAAGTCAAAAAGTATTTATGAAATCAATGACTAAAATACAGTTTCAAGAACATTATTATATTAATCTAGTAAAATGAGCTTGTATTGCCTGCAATTTAGGAAAACTAATGGAATGCTCACATTATTCCCCCTTTTTGTAAAAAGAAAAAAAAGTCCATTAAAATTCCTTTTTTAAAACTATTAATTTGACTATTTGATACAATGTAGATAGAATTTATCTCATCCTCTAGTTAGCTGCCAGGTTTGCAATGTAAATAGTCTCATATGTTCTTATAGTTTGCTCTTCATTGGCACTGTTCTGGAAAATTGTTCAAACCCTAGAAGGTGAGACAGTTCTGGTAGATAGGTACCACTAGGGGTGGATTTTTTCATGATTATGACACACCCCCCATGCTAGGTTGACTCTCTCCATTTCCTGTCACTGTTCAGGCCACATTTAGGCAGTCATGTTGCTGAGGTCAGCCCTGCAGCCATGGACCACACCATTCCAACTGCCATGATCCCCTTGCCATGAAGCACTGCATACTTTTTTTTTTAATGCCACCTTATTGTTAACATTACATGTAAATCTGCTTCCCTTTCTCCAGTGTGCTCTGGCAGTTATTTTATCAGAGTGAAAAGAAGAATAACCAATACATTACTAATAAACTCATAAATACTTAAAATAGCTCTGGTGATGGCAATGACAAGACCAAGACTGAATCTACATAATCCCTTATATCCTGGAGTTTTCGAAAGCTTCTTTAATGGAATAAGTGGTTCATCATACAAGCAGAGAAGTGTCTGCGGTTTGAAATCAGGGTACTTTTCCTTCAACCCCATCTATGGATGCCATCAGATCACAGGTGAACTGGACGTCGCAAACAAAGAAAATGTTTCTACCTTCAGACACAATGCTGGCTGCACTGGGGGAGTGTGCTTGGGGATGAAACTTGTTCTGTGGAAGATTATAATATATATATATATATATATATATATATATATATTATACATTATTATATATACATTCTACATATATACTGAGGCTCAGGACCCAATAACTGCTTGAAGCCTCAGGCAAGAAATGTCAGGACAAGAATTCGTCTCTCTTTTGTCATGGTCTCTGCATCTCTCCAGGCTTTGCTATGCACTGGAATACTTCCACAGTGTCTTTCCTAGGATGGTCTACAGTCAGGCTAAAAATACCAGAGACAGTGAAGCTAAAATTAACTTTCATCTGCTCATCTCTGTTTTTGTCTATTTCAGAATATAAGAATGCTAGTTGCCTGGTGAGTTATTGCTTATCTAAACAACCCACAAAGCACCAAAGCCTTCATGTCTGTTTCTCGACACACCTTTGTCAGTTTTGCTTGTAGCGATGCTTTTTTTTTTTTTTTAAACACTCTCATGGTTTCATCTTTCACCTTTGTGTCTGGACTTCAACACAGAGTGATCACAACTGATTTTCCTTATGCTTTATCACCCCTCCAAGTTATACTCTCGTGTCTGGCATAGGCTTTGATAAGAGAAACATTACTCCTTTTCACCCCACTGCTTACAATAATACCATGACTCTCCCTAGTATTCAGGATGGAGTTCAGGTCCCTTGATCAAATGTGTAATGCTCTCCATTTCCATATCCTCAAATGGTACACTGTGTTGCCTGACTAGAAGCGACTGGCATGGTCCATAAGGCCTAAGTATCCATGGTATCACACCTGTTGCCTGTCAGGTGATAGCCCACTTTCCCGTTTAACTATTTATTTAGTTACCAGCATAAAATTCACATCTCCTGTGATACTCCTGTCATACATTCTGTACTTCCCCATTTGTAATAAATACTGTTTTTCCATTCCCCATGAACTTGAGTATCAAAGTATCAGCACTTATTTACTATATTGAAATATATAATGAATCACAATATAACCTCGAGAGAACAAATATCCTAGAAATTAAGTGCAAAACCTAACACAGCGGCTCTTCATACA
The DNA here is from genome assembly GCF_003668045.3 of Cricetulus griseus. Taxonomy (NCBI): domain Eukaryota; kingdom Metazoa; phylum Chordata; class Mammalia; order Rodentia; family Cricetidae; genus Cricetulus; species Cricetulus griseus. The sequence continues at coordinate 21,359,223 of NC_048597.1, forward strand.
TGGTAATTTAAAGCACACAAAAGAAATATGAGTGGAAAAAGAACCCTTTTTCCCCTCAAGCAATGTAAATAAAAACTGAACAAAGTGTTCTTTCCCTTAATTAATAGTTGTCATGTTACAGACTTTGTAGAAAATCCCAAGGAAACCCATGGAAGGACACAACCCTGATTTCTGCCAAGTTGGGTCATCTCATTGGTTGCCTTGGGTCAGATTTCATCATTCCGGGTGTTCTCCCTGTTTTCTACTCACATTTCCTCTCGCAGTTTCCTTCAAACCCATGAAGCTCCTTACGTTTCACACCATCAGAGAATCTCAGGAAAGTCAGGATTGAAAGCATAATGAGGTTAGCAAGTCCAATCTCCAAAGGAGCCCAAATCATCTATTTTGACAGGTGTAGCATTCAAGGATAATTCATGGCCTATCTGCAAATGCACTGTGACAAATTTTATGGAAGTAATGAAATTTTAGTAATCCTAGACAGCCCCACCATGATCTCTGCTATTGAATATGTTTTCTGGGAGATAAGGGACCTAGAAAAAGAGATTAAAGCTGCTCTTTTAATGAGATTGAGGGAGGGCAGTGTTGAGATTTATGATATAATAGCAAATTGGCTACAAGTGGGGGAAAGAGAGTTTATGGAATTGGCTGTTACAAAGCATAACCATGGTGAAAGATTTGTTAATGGATTTATGATTGAGGTTCTATATAGCAGGTTTTCTTTTCACTAAGTGTCTTCATGTAACCAAAATAATAACAATAAAAACTTGAAGTATAGCTAGCTATCCAAGTAAGAAAAGGCGATTGGAATGGGAACCAGATACTTTGAAGTAATTGAAATGTAGCAGGAAAAAGGTTAAGGAGTAGAAAGTTTGTAATCTTCCCTTAATGAATTTCTTTCTTGAGTTCAAGACCCAGTGAGATAAATGTGATAATTCCAGCCAATTACATGAACATATTCTAAACTTTCCTCACCTTTGCTCTTCCTTTTGATATTCTTAGCTCAACAAATTTTCCTTCCTTCTAAATTCTACTTGAATCCCCTTAATGAGGTTATAACACATTTTAGCAATTTCTTTTAAAATGCTCAATACAATGCTAGAAATGAAAGTTATTCCCCAACACACTGAAAGGGGCATTAGGAATTTTCTAATTAACAAGCTTAATAAAAATGGCTAAAATATCTTTATTTTGACAGCAACAAATATTGAACCCATTCCCTAGCTTTATTCTCTCTACAGGGTTTGGTGCGTTTGTTCATATGGTTTTACAACTGCCTTGAAGTTTACCCTTAAGAATATATCAGTTATCTCCTAAATACATCCAGCTACCATCAGTTGGCATTCATTATTTATTTGTATTCCCCTGCTTCTCCCCAGCCTAGCCCCACCAAGCTCACTTTCTGTCTCTAGAACATGCCTATTCTCTTTACATTTCAGGTGCCCAACGTATGGGCTTTTGCGACTGACTTCTTTCCTTAATATATTTAAAAAGTCCATCATTATTACAGTACATATCATTACTGAATAGCGTCTAGTTGTACAGATAGGTCATATATTATTTATCCATTTGTCAGTGATTTGTCCATATTTGTGACTTTCCACTGTATATTTTATGGGTAACATATGAGTATGTGTATGCACAAGGGTTTTTTAAGATGTATATGAATGTTGTATCTGCATATATGGAAGTACATTACATGCATACCTGGTGTCCACAGAGGCCAGAGAAGAGCACTGGGTCACCTGGAGGTGGCAGAATGGATGGATGGAAACCATCAAATGGGTACTGGGAATGTAACACAGGTCCTCTGCAAGACCAGCAAGTGCTCTTAACTGATGAGTCATTTCTATGGTCTTGTGTGCTCAGTGTGTGTGTGTGTGTGTGTGTGTGTGTGTGTGTGTGTGTGTGTGTATGAGAGAGAGAGAGAGAGAGAGAGAGACAGAGACAGAGACAGAGACAGAGAGAGACAGAAAGAGACAGAGACAGAGACAGAGAGAGAGAATTAATATTTCTATATTTAAATTTCTAGCTGAGTACAATTTACTAGGTACTACAAAAATTCTTTGTTTAACACTTAGAGAAATTAGGAGAAACACTTTAAGATTCCTCAGGCAATATTTAAGAGTTTAAATTTCTCCATATCCTTCCTCTTCAGTATTTATTAATCACTCTGCTTTTATCTTTGTCTAAAATCATGTTAAAAGCTTTGAAATTACAAATCTCTTGCTTTTGGTGTTTTGAGACTAGGTCTCTCTACCTAGCCCTGGTTTTCCTGGAAGTCTCTATGTAGTCCCAGAGCTGGCATGGAACTCACCAGGTAGTTAAATACAGACCTGAACTCAGATCTCTTTGCCTCTGCCTCCCAAGTGCTGGGATTAATGGTGTGGATCACCATTCCTGTCTCTTGATAAGTGCTGTTTGGTATTTTTGTAATGACTAAACATACTGAGTTTCTATTTTGTTTGCTTATGGGAGAGATGATTCTGATATTTTCCCACTCTAAGTTGAGCCATCTTTTTAAGTTGTAAGAGTGCTTTTTATGCTTTGTGTGAAATTTATTATGACATACAATTTGAACAAGTTTTCATTCTCTCTCAGACAATGGAGCTTTTTTGGGACTTTTTCTTTCCCTCCTCTCTTTTATTTCCCCCTCCCTCTCTGCCAAGTATCTGTCTTCTTTTGTCTTCCAAGAACTGGAATAAAGGCATGGCTGGACTGCCCTTTGTTTCTTCTTTACAGTTTTTATTTGTTTTTTTTTCTCTTTGAGATTATAACTTAGTTAAAACATGTCTCTCTTCTCTTCCCTCCCAAACCCTCTCATATACCCCTCCCTACTGTCCTTCAAATGCATGACCTCTTTCATTTATTTAACTAATTGTTAAACATGTATACATGTTTACGTATACCCTGATCTTATTTATATCCAATTGAAAAATAGATTAAATTCTGAAGTTAATTAAAGAGACAGTTTCAATTACCCAGTTTATCTTAATTTTTTTAAAAACCTTCCAAGATTGTTGTCAAAGTTAGAATTCATACTCTCACCATCTATCCATACAAGTACACCAGAATATTGTATTCAGCATAAAGACATGTCTCATTTAAATATCCTTGTCATAGCAATACTTTCCTAATTTTTTATCTCATTAGCATAACATTGCTATGAATGGCAGCTTAGAGCTCTATTTTCCTAGAATGATCCAAAGAGAACCAAGCTTGGAAATTCCTAAAGCTCTCATTACAGAATGATGACCCCATTATCCTATCTGATAACTTCAGTTTATTATAAGCTTTAATCAACCTATTCAATATGGAGACAGACATGCTAGGTGGACTTGATATTCTTACTTTCAAGATGGAAAATAACAAGGATATAATGACTCTGTTCTTCCACAAAGTCCAGCTTTGGTACATGATTTGGGTACCAAATGGAAATATAGGGCCAGGGATGGCAAGATGACTTATTGGATATGTACACCATCTGTGTAGCCTGATGACCTGAGCTTGATCTAGGTCCCCACATGGTTGAAAGAAAGAATTGACTCTATCTAGTATGGTGCTCTCTGACCTCCACACTCATCCTGTAGCTTGTGTGGATCACATACATATCCATAAACAAACCAATAAATGTAGAGCAATATAAATTTAACTTGTCTTCAGTTGTTTGTACAACTCAGTAGGGGGTGGTGAGAACACAGCATTTCTTTTTGCCGTCCTGTCAAAATTAAGTACCACACGGTTGCACACTTTCAACAGGGATGGGGAGGCTCCACATGAAGACTCTGCAACCTCTCCTGCTCAGTCTTCCTCTCCACAGATATAGTTGTTTGAAACCTTCCTCATGCTATATCTTACTTAAACAGCTAGTCTAAATATGTCTGCTTTCTACCAAGGAGGGAATGCCTGTTGCTCCTACTGACTTATTCCCCCAAAAGGAAGATCAAGAAGCAATTCTTAACTACTATGGAGGAAAGAATCACCTTAGGTCTTTTTCTTTGTTCTTCATTTGTTTGCTACACAAATGCCATCAGTGTGAAGTGGTGTCAATATTTCTGTGGCAATGCAATCTTGGCACATATCCATCACTGGTATAGAAGATTCTAAAGATTCCTTGTTACATGTGGAGACTGTTTGGCTGCTCTTAGTTTACTCATAAAACGTTCAAGGTAAGTGACCGTGTGCTCTGTTTGAAATCCTGTTGTTTGGAACATTTCACAGTCAGCCCGGTGATAGCATCTTAGTGACCACACAGCTGGGACTTCTCTCCTATGAGTCTAATGACTTTTCCTCTTAATACCCCACCTCCTTTGGTTCCGCCTTTCCAGACAGCACAACACACTGCGTGCTGATTTATTCCACCATGCAGGCTGCTCCTGCCTTTTCTTTGTCTGGAATATATGAAGGTCACAGAGAAAAACAGCGTTTCTCATGTCCTTATACCCTGTTACGGGAGCCAGCGCTTCTCCCAGCTTGAGGTTATTATTTGGTGATTTGAGTCCTGCTTGGTTTGAAAGGCTTGATTTATATCCTGCCTTCCCTTAAATTAAAAATACTGCTGCTTGTAGATTTCAATGCGTGTTTTCATCCAGGTTTTAAGTTTTATTTGCTTTTTGACATTGCTTCTCCTATGACTTTACAGCCATGCAATTTCATTGAGTTTCTTTATCATATTAAATAGATACCATCTCTACATTAAACACAACTCTAGTCCTTCTTCAACTGGCTTTCTTTTGTCCTTTTTTTTTCTTTTTCTTTTTTTTTTTAAGAAACTGGGAAGTGTAGGATTGAAGAATAAAGTATTGTTAACTTCAGACTCCTTTTAATGCTTGAATATCTGTAGCCCCACTGAAACATGCCCTGCAACGTGGAGTTCATTTTCTTGCTAAGAAACACATTCCATTTTCAGATCCTCTTTCTGCTAAAAATGTCTGTGTTTTTTGTTGAAACTCTTACTGTTTGTTTCATCTGTGTCTTCAGTACCTTTCCATCAGTATTAAATTTCTAAATGTTCTCCCTCAGGATACACTTTGAGAAAATTTTCTATTTTCTTGCTTCTACCACCCAAATGCTTCATCACTTCAACTGTAGGGCTTAGGAGGTGACTGCTCACTAACAAAAAACCTCTCTGTATTATATCCTGTAGTTCTGTTACTTAACATTAAAAAAATAAAACTAGTGTAACACACTCTTTTATGTCAAATCAAAAGTAACAATCTCTCTTCTAAACTCTAAGTATTATCTAGAAGTAGTTTAACCCAAGACTGGAAACCAGTTCTTACAGAAGCCGCACTGTGTTGTATTTCTTCCAATAAAAAAAAAAAATCTCTAAAGTCAGATTATATATCTAATTTTGGAGGCCTTGTGTAGTGTTGAATACCTAAGTTACAGAAGCTGTGTGGATAGGCTTTGGTTATGATTTGCCTTATTAGGTTTGACCTAATGTTTCTCAGACAACCTTGGTAGGCATTGATCCATGCCAGTAAAGCAGGACTGAGAGATGCTTAAGAAAAACAAACAAAAAACTAAAACAAAACAAAAAAATCACACGTAATGTGGACAAACCTATATACTTTTTGACAGGAAATATGCTGCAAAAATGAAGGCAATGAGGAGAGGAATAATATTTCCCAACATTAGACTAAATAAAAGTATATATGTGTGCATGTGGCAAAGCACAAGGGAATCATGTGTGAGACAATACTCTAATTAAATATGTGTTAATTACTGTATAAACCCAGCCAAAAATTAAATCCATCGCTAATAATAAACACTGGTGAATCCAAAGTGACATTATTAAATATAGAGTCAAAATATTGAGTCACAGAATCTGCTCTGACTATGTGTTGGGTATGAGGCACCCCAGGAAAGCCAGGTTATATTGCATATGTTTTTTAGAGAAGGGAACTGATATGCAAATGCCAGTCTTTTTGTTCACTTAATAATAAGAAACTAACATAGACAGCAGAGCCTTGTTACAAGGAAAGAAGGCAATGGGGATTGTCTCTTTGTGTCAGAAGTAGGACAGGGAGGGTCCAAGCCCAATTACCACTGAGAAGAAAAAGGAAAGTTTCTCTTTAAAATATTCTTTCGTGTTGCCACAGAACATTCCAGCCATTATTCCCGTGGTGTGCCTAATAAAACAGTTAACTCCTGGTCTCACGGAGAAACAAATGCAAAGCTTAGATGCTTACCTGCTACTGAACTGGGAGGTGAGGCAGAGTGGTGATGGGAGTAAAGGCTCAATGGATGGAATACTCGGCTTCTAAATACGATCTAGCAGGAGTCTGGTCGAATACTTCCATGCTTACTAAGAAAGATGGCAGAGCTAGGAAATGAAGAAGCTAAGAATGTATCATTTAGAACAGAAGGCTTAGCCAGGGGAAAGGCAGAAATGCTCACCCCCAGTGATCAAGGCAACTGCAATTACATATCCTACGTGGTCATCGAGAAACAAGGTATTAAGGCAGTGGGGTCAGAAATAATGATGGCCTCAGTTGAAGGCTCTTGAAGTTTTCAAATAAAACTGTGTCTTTTACCTTGAAAGAAGTGATAAGCCATTGGTGAGTGTTGTCAGAAACTAAGACCTGAAGAGGATAAGAGGATTTCTGGGTATTCCACTGAGCACAGGCTGTACGGGAGGGCATGGTAGTTGAATCAGGAAGAAAAAAAAAAAAACAAAAAACGAGAATATAGTTAGAATAATGGTGTTACAAAATAGGATAGTAGCCACAACCTTGGGGAGATGTTCTCAAAATTCTGAAAACATTTGGAAGGTTTAAAATGACATTAATATTTAGTAAATTAGTAAATAAATAGAATGTAGTTACATTTTATGTCCTTAGTCTTCAGACTCATGCAAAGTGAAAATTAGTTGGTATCAAAATAGTAATAGAACAAAACATACAGAGATAAAAACTCAAATTTATTTTTAATAATATCAAGTAAATCCATTTTAGATGAAGCTAAGACCAACTGACATTTCTCTAAGTTCATTGTATTGTATTTGTTCTATATTGTACTGGGGGTATAATCATGTGACAATTAAACTAACCCATTCCAGAAATCTCAGGAAACAGCAAAAATATATAATTTTTAAACATCATATTTAGAACTTTGCCTTCTTTGAAAAGTACAAAGTTAAGACTATAAAGCATAGTTTTTATTCTCTAGGCTTTGAGCAAGGGTCTCTATCTTTAGTCTTGGCTGTCCTGGAAGTCATTATGTACTATGTACCCTCCACTGGTCTGGAACTTGTAGAAACCTTGCCAACTTAGCCTCAATTTACATACATGCATATGCACAACTATCACCTGACTAAGCAACATCCTTCTCTCTCCAATCACATTCCTTTACTATCGGTAAAACAAAATATGTCAATTTGCTTAAAGTGGGAAAACATTCTCTCTCTCTTTTTATTGGTGGAGACTGACAGGATAAACTGCTTTATAGTTTAATGTCAAAGAAACAAGGGAGAGTTAAATTATACACAATGCAGTCTAGCTGTGTCTGTTGGAATCTACAACTGTAGATCCTGTGCCAGGCAGCCAGGATGGTTAACAAAGTTCCCTATAACCTTGGTACTTGCACAGGCTTCTGAAATTCTCTAACTTTATTGGGAGATCAACCTAGAAACTTACTTCTAAGCAAGTCGCATATGTCAGAAGTGATGGATGCCATTTCTTCAATTAAGTGACAGAAGAGTGAGAGAACAAATGAAGTAATATTTATTAGAAAATAGTGATCCAGGTGTGGTGGCACACACCTTTAATACTAGCACTGGGTCGGCTGAGGCAGGCAGATCTCTGAGTTTGAGGCCAATCTGGTTTACAGAACAATGACCAGGATTACCCAGAGGAAACCCTGTGCTAAAAAACAAAAAGTGTGTGTGTGTGTGTGTGTGTGTGTGTGTGTGTGTGTGTGTGTGTGTGTGTATTTGTAGTGTTACATATAATACTACTACATTACTACATTGCTTCCACATATATGTAATGGGATGCATATAAAAATTTAAATCATTCCACAGAAATCCTACAAACAGCAAGAATCATGATGGGCATAGCTGAGAATACATTACTGGACATAGGAAAAGACTGGAGAAACTGAATTTTATAACTGCGTATCCAAGTATTTAATATCAAAAGTGGTCTACTCACGTCTTACAGGGGTTCTATGCTGGTCTTCCTATCTCTGTTACATGAAGCCCCAAATTATATCAGCCATGTGCTTACTTCCTAAAATGCATTTTAGGTATGCCCCATGCTAGAATTTCTTGCCTAAATGATATGTGTTCGCTTGTGGCTCATACAGTCATAACTATAATAAATTATGTATTATAAGTAATAAATTATATGACCAGTGTCTCACGTACATTTATTAGACATTATGCACACAAACTACTGGAAGCATTGGTCAGGTGCCATAGTGAAATCTGCCTTATAAGTATATACAAGTGAAACAGACCACAAAGGATGCCTTTCAATCACCCATGTTCATGTAATAAGCCTCTTACCTATACAACTGTACATAAACCCAATACACACACTGGTTCACTAAGTTAGATGTTAATAGAATCCTTTCTTCAGTCTGTTATCAGTGCCCTATCTCTACTAAGTAGTCATTTGTGCAGCTTTCCCAGGGAAAATATCACAGAACAGTGTCTCTCCATTTGTGATCTTAGCTGAGCATACTCTACCTCTCTTAGAAATCCCCCAACTAAATAAATAAGTATAAATAAAAATTCTAGCAATGGCAGGCTTAAGTTCCTGAAGTCTAATTGTAATTATGTTCCCAACTTAGAAAAGTCCTCATGACTCAAATTTGGTGGTAAGAGACATGAAGAATATATGAAAGAAAATGAACATACTGTCTTAATATCATCCACACAACAAAGGAATTGAAATCATGTGGATTAAATACTGAAATCTTCTTAAAGCATGTTTATATGATGAATGTCATATTGCTGCACACAGCCACTATAACTCCAAACTCTGCAGTATTAGGTCAAAATCATTTCGTCGGGTTCAGTGACCCAAGTAAAGTCTTTGGAAGTACACATCTGTAGAGAAATATATTCTGATGAACATCAAGTGGGAATTCCAGAGAATCTTCAATATTAAAAACTAGGCAAAGGCTTTCTCCCCACCCAGCATAAGCAGGAAAAATGTGTGCTTCTCTCTGATGTTATTTTTGCTATTCACTGGGGAAATGTGAGGAGGCCATTTTCTCCTCCACACTCTCATTCAAGGGTCCTTTAACAGGGCCAGACAGACAATCTTCCATTGTGATGGGTTTTCTCATCATCCAAGCTACCTTGGAGTCTTCCTCTAGAACTCTGTGTACAGAATGGAGGTCAGAAAATGTGTGACCTTCGCTGCCTTCCTCTTCACGCATTCTGAGGGCTGAAGAGCTGGGATTTCCATTATCACTACATGATGCCATGTGTTTTTCAGGCTTTCAGCAAAGTTCTATGACCTTGTCTAATGGGATTAATTTTTAATATGGCGTATAGATTGTGGGAGGCCATCCTTTTTCTGTGACTCCAAAAGTCAATTATGAAACAAAACTGAAAAACTTCATTATTTGAATGTCTCTCAATTTCTGAGACAGTCAACCCTGTGATTAAATTTCAAGGGTGGTCGTCTCAGTATCAAAAGAATCATATTGGAGAAATACACATTTTGGTTTCATTTCATCTAAGTGAGAAAGGAATTAAGGTAATATTACTTAAATATTTCCTGCTACTTTAATATAAATCTCCCTAAGATAGGAGCTATGCGCTAAAAGCAGTGTTCATTGATGATTCATTGTTAACTCATATCTCAGGTGACATTCTATTAGTGATGTAACTTTAAAAGTGCTGAATGACAACTCCAGAAAATATGCTGTTAGACTGCCACAAGAGCAAAGATGTCCTGAACCTGTGTGTGCAAGAATCACACTAAGGCACATAAAGTCACTACAAATATAAAATCTGAACTTCATCAAGTGGCCCAAATAGCAATTGAAGTTAAAAATCTAGGAGAGACAGGAGACTGAACTGAAGGCAGGAGGTAAAGACAAAACTGGGGTCTAATGCTGTGTGTCTGGGTCTCTCCTTTTTCCCTGTGTTTAAAAGAAAGATGAAAAGGGGAGAATCCTGGGTATAGGCTTGGGGAGGTAAATTGAATGAATAATTAGGACATTTTAATTTACGTCGTGTTTGTATCTATTGTTAGAAAAGTAAAGATATGTCCAATGCTATTAGCCAGAGCAAGAGCCATTAGAAATTCAGTTAGGGAAGAGCCTGTGTACCCCTGACCAGTGCCGCTCTAGGAAGAGTCACATGGGAGATGCCCAAATACTAGGCTCATGATATACAGCATTGTTTTTTAGTATCTATTTAAAAAGAAGTCCCCAGTTGCCATGGCCAAGTTACCAAAGATGGAGAGATGCCTCTGCTTGGCAAAAACGGTCAACATCCTAGAAGTTCTGAAGATGATGAAGGATACTGGTGTCCTGCTACAGTGGTCCAGCAGAGCGCTAGAGCTGTGCCAGGTCCTTACAAGGAAGGATGGGATGGAGAGCCGTGGTCCCCTAATCTGTGAACAGTAGAAGCAATGTGCATTACCCATAATAGAAATGGGAGATATACATAAATACGTGCACAATATAACTCTAGAAAGAGACACAATTATTGGAGAATGATGATTACTTCTAGAAAGGAAGCTGAGATGGAGCTTGGAATAGAAAACTTGACTAATTTTTAACCTTTTGAGGAAGTATGCCATTGAGTAATTTTACCACACATTTCCTATTTAAAAAATAAAATTTAAGTATAAACAAATAGGCAAATGAAGTCCAATTGCATTAGAAAATGTTTTCTCAGAGAAAATATCTACATAGTTTCAATAAATTCAGAGTAGTCAGTTTTTATTTCATGAGCAGTAAGAATGAGATCACAAGAAACAAAGATCATTTCAATAGATGTTCCAAAGAGATGGGAAATATTATCAACTCTTAAAAAGCCAGGAACCATTTCCCTTATTGGGGTTTTGGGATTACTGTTAAAGATGACATGGTGATGAAATGATTCTTTTAAAGCTACATTTCTGTTTTATCCAGCCTGTCTGGAAACACAGATGGATAAAGAGAATTTCTATTTCCTAACACAGTAGCTTCACCACTTCTTCTATACATATTTTTATGCTTTATGTGTGCAACTATTTAATGTAGTGGGTTTTTTCTTTTAATTAGTGTCGATCATAAACAATTTTTGGTGGTAGGGACACTAAATTTAAGCAGAATGAAGTAAATTAATGCAGAAGACAATCAATTCTAAAGTAATGGTTTCAAACACTCTTAGCTGTAGTCATATTCGTTAAACTCTCTAAAATGTAGAGAACAATGCACCAAATTTTTCATTTTTGAAAAAAGAAAAGACAAAAAAAAAACCCACTCTCTATTCTCCACAGTCACCCATCTATCTGCAGTCCCTGGGAAAGCAATGCTGTGCTGGTCAGTCCTAAGAGCAAGGTAAATGCTCTGAGAGGATAAATAATAGGCACATTTTGAAGATATATTAAGAGCTGACCTCTTTTATAAGCTTGTTTATCTGGGAAGCTATAAAGTTAGATTAGCCTTCATGAGTTCTTGAGACACAGCAAAGCAGTCCTGAAATTCCAATAACACTAACAAATGAAGGAAGAATGTGTGAGGGCATCAGAAGTCTTTCCTGCCTCACCTTGCATGATCACACTGGACTTTTCAACTCATGGCAATTTTGCCCCCATAAAAGATATTTAATAATAAGTGGATATGCTAGGCATTGATGGTGCATGCCTTTAATCCCAGCACTCAGGAGGCAGAGGCAGGTGGATCCCTGTGAGTTCGAGGCCAGCCTGGTCTCTAGAGTGAGTGCCAGGATAGGCTCCAAAGTTACACACAGAAACCCTGTCTCGAAAACAATAATAATGATGATGATGATGATGATGATGTGTGGATATAGTTGCTCATTTGCTTTCTTTGTTGTTTTTTTTTTTGAGAGACAGAGTCCTATGATGAAGCTTCATATAACCTCCTGTCTCAATCTCCACAATGCCAGGATTCAAGTATGCTGTACCATATTAGGCTTTAGTACCATATCACAACTAAGGAATGGAGTGATCCTGAGTTTATTCATGTTAGGTAGACTCTAATACTGTTGCCCTTCATCGATCTAGCCTCACCAGGGGTCCACCTGCCTCTTCCCAAGCTGGATGAATACATTGACTCTTTTATTTCTTCCTTACTCTGCTTAGTAGTAAAGAGAGTGAAGGACAAAATTGCAACCACTCCTGTTAGCTCTGGATTTTGTTCACAGTACCAGTGTTGAAGCTTGGGTATCTATCTCTCACTCCAACAATGTGCTATTGGAATGAGATATAAGGGTGTTATATACTGCAGTCCACCACATACTTTCTCCAAAAGAAAAAGCTTACAGTGAGCCATGCCTTCAGGGAGGAGGCGACAGTGTGAAATTCAAGAACTGCATTAATTTTGGTAACAAAGCAGTATTTCACCCACTCCTGCTGTGTGGCAGAATCTTTTAATTGATTCATCAAAAAGCATGTCATGCTCTCTCTGTCCACCTGACAGGCAAATAGTTTATAAAAATTCTAAAGAGGAGAAGAAATACCAGACAAAGGTGTTACTCTGGTCAAGGTGATCATTAGAGATGGATAGCAAAAACAATCTGCATGATTAAATCCCTGAACCTTTCATCTTTTTAATAAAACTTACATTTTATTATGTATGTTGCCATGCACATGTGTGCTGCTGTGTGCAAGTGCAAGTCAAGCATCTCTTGTAGGACTCAGTTTTCTTCATCTACCATGTGGGTCCCTGGAACAAACTAGGGTTCTGAGGCTGGGAAGCAAGCACTTGATCTACTGAGCTATCTCACTGGCCATGATTTTTCTTCAAGTCAGCATTTTAGACATTGTCTTCTTTTTATCCAATTTTCTATACATATACATATTCCCCTTATTATTTATTTATAGTAGGTAAAGTTACCTCTGCTTTCCTAGAGGGGTTAATGAGTCCTAAACCATCTAAGGAGTCAGAGGAAAAAAAAAAGAAAGAAATCTATAAAACTGGCTAATTCTCTCAGTTGGTAAAATGTTCTATAAATAATTGCACATTAGAAACACTCATCATCTGTTTCCAAAGGACAAGTAAAAATAGATACATAACAGAATGGAAACAGATGTTGAAATCCTCAAATATTAGCGGAACACTTCTACTAGTCTACACCTAGTTCCTCTCTTTTTAAAAACAGTATTTAATTTAAAATGACTGACAGATATTTAATATTTACAACAGATTAGTTTTCATATAATACAATCTGACTGTGCACAAAGATATGCAATGAATCTTTTAATTCTATGTATTAGAAGACAGAATCCAATAATATGAAAAACGATAGACTCAGAACAGGGGTGAGCAGCAAACAGCACTGTTTGAATCTATCATTTTCTTCTAGTGAAGAATGACTGTGGTAAGAAAACATATTTCAGATATGAGTGTAGACAGAGGTCAACATAGGAAAGACAAAGAAAATATCAAGGAAAATTCCACCTTTCTAGGTTGAGAAATCCTTTCTAGAACAATCTTCCTTTGGGTTTTTTTCTACCCTAGTTCTCATTACTCTTATTGTAACTTTCTTTAATTCACTTATACCCCTATGTTTCAGAAATGCACTAAGGTATTGGATCCAGTGCCATTGGATTCCCAGAAAACCATGACCAGCTAGAACAATGTTCTTCCTAAGCAGTGTCTATGAAAATAAAAACACACATCCACAAGCACACACACACAACCCCCTCAATACACACAGCAAGTTAAAAAAAATGATAGAACATAAGGCAAGTGCTAGTTTTCATTTATAAAAGAGCTGTCTATATATGTGTAGGGTTTTGTTTTGTGTGTGAATCCTATCCTTTCTTTAGATGTTTCAAATACTCAGTACATAGCCTTGAGTTTGAAGGTAAGAACTAGAAAGGTATAGGAGACAAAAATGCTGTTTAATAATGAGGAAGAAGATGGAGTCCGAGATAGGTTATTAACTGGTAATTTATTGGGAAGTTATACTCACAGGAGGAATCAGTAACCAGATTTGGCACTTCAAGGAGTCCAGTACCAGATGCTCCCAAAAGCTGGCTATACCCTGAGAGAGAGCCAGCCAGCCTCCTCCTTGCCCTTTATCCTTGCCCTTTATGTACCTGTGACCACACCCAGTTGGGCATGGTCATTGATACAGGTATGGGGGTCTCTCCCTATAGTTTAATAATGACTTTCTATTAGCATATGGAAAATATTTTAAGTATAGCTATATGCTTGGCTATTTGAAGTATGGCAAGAGAAAACTGCTCGATGGCATAGGTGCACCTCCTGTGACTTTATTTTGTTCTGGAGGTGCTCAGTCTTCACCATGTATTGTCCTCATATTTTCTTCTTGATTTCTTTGTTTGTCCTTCAGACATTTTCATTATTCTACTTTTGCATTCTTTCTATCCTGTATTTTCCCAGTGATTTCCTTTCTTCATTCTTCATGTTTTCCTTCTAGCTCATTTTAACTCGCTCTATCTCTATTCTTTTCCTTACAGCTTAAAAACCCCAGCCAAAAAAAAAAAAAAAAACAATTCAGGCAATATAAAGCTTGCAATGTGTTTACATTCTATTTTTCAAGTGAATGATTACAATGAATACAAAACAAACAGTAAAAACAGCATGTTTTCCATTACATGATTAAACATTTTACATATTACAGGTGAAAAACAAATTATCCCAAGAACACACATATATTCATACCCAAGCAACTTGTTATAGATTAACCGTGTAGGCAAGTAAGATATTCTCAGTCAGGTCTATTACTGGCAGGCTGTGTTTTGCAGTTACAAAAATAAAAGGGCCAATTATCCTATTACTTATCGTGAAAGGTAATCTTACAAGAAATCATAAAGGAATTGTAAACCTAAACTTTTATATATGGAAAAGAATCAGTTAGCTCTACTTGAAATCTTTAGGGTACATACCAACTCATCAATATATCTATATAGCTATATCTGTATCTGTCTACACACACACACACTATATATATGTATGTATGTATGTATGTATGTATGTATGTATTCGGGAGAATGAGGGCTAAAATGGATATAAGGAATTATCACCTTTGGTCATCACAACCAATCCTAGCAAGAAAAGTGTGTCAGCCTGTAAAAATTGGACTGCTTTGTTCTTCTTCTGTGACCTAAAAGAGTTCCACACTCAACTGTGTGCCATTCTAAAGCTTTAGATTGTCTTTTTGAGATTTTCAACTCAAGATAATTTGACAAAAACATCTAAGTTCAAGTTTTAGTTATTTGTTTCAGCTATGGTGAACCCTGAAACCTGTGAACACATCTCCCAACATTAAGGTTAAAAGAAGTTAAGCTATCTGGGTGAACTGGGACTCAATGGTTTTTCTTAATCATTAGCCTAAGCCACAGTCTATAGGACTTCTCAATAGAAACTCATTTGTTGTAGCTGTGTGACACTCCCTTGTTTTATTTTATATCATCAAAACTCTATTTAAACTAACATTATTATCACACAGACAGTACAGCTTACGTTCTTCATAATTTCTAAATAGATCTTTTAAAATAATTTTAGGGAGATCCATTTTTGCTTATTCTTAAATATTGTAAAATTTCAGAACTGTGTCCTAGATTTTCATTCCTTTTTAGCAACACATTTTCCCCAGAAAAATTGAACAATTGAAAATGTTTTAAACTTCCAAATATATACAATTTCCTAAGTTAGATTTCATGATCTCAAAGTTCTTTTGAGGCCTCATATTTCTGGAGAATATGGTTCGGACACTTTTGCCTGCAATTCATCAAGCTACCAGCAGATGGTGATGGTGGTGTTCATTGATTTGTTCAGTCTATAGGGGTAGTACATTGATCCTACTATGATGTAATGGCAGCTAAGGCATTTATTTGTAGTCCCAAAGGAAATATTGTAAGTTTTGAGATTTTCTATACCCAAATATGAACTCATATAATAATTTTTTAAAAAAGAAATAATTTTAAGATGAAGCAGAAAACTTTCCCTGACAAAAACTCTCCCAATCACTTTCTCTTGAAGCTCGTAAAATGTATCATTTGGACCTTCCCCTTAAGCAGGTCATAAGACACCCAAGGAGCAAAATGGCTGCCTACCTCCAGAAGAAGTGACTCAGCTCAGTCTCTTAAGGTATCTGTCCAGTGACTTTGAGAAATTGAAGCAGACTAGGTAGAAAGCACAGCAAAACACAAAGTTGTGTGTGTCTCCTTTGCAATTTTCTATGTTGCCAGCATAATTCAAGAAAACTGATGCTGTCAGGTAAAAATCTCGTTATTGAAAGATTTTCTATTTCATAGCAATGTGTTTTTCTCCTATTGGAATCTGCTGCATAGAGAGAGAGAGAGAGAGAGAGAGAGAGAGAGAGAGAGAGAGAGAGAGAGAGAGAGAGAGATTGTCCCAAATGCCTATCTACATCCTAACCCCTTTACGTTGTAAGTGTTATCTTATAGGGGGAAAAAAAAACTTGTTCATTGAATATTTCATTAAGTGAAAGATCTTAAAAATGGGAAGATTGCTCTGGATTATCAATCTGAAAAGCCATCATATCTTTCTTTAAAGCCTGGACCAGGAAGGTGCTCATGCAATCCCAGCCCTAGCTGTAGAACTATTTGCAGCTGACGGCTGATGGACAAATCAGTTTCTTTCAGCTGTGTGTTCCCTGTGCTCCAATAGATTATCCGACATCCGTGCATGTAGCTTATCCTGCATCCATGCACATAGATTATGCCGCGTTCATGCACATATATCATCCTGCATCATGTACATAGAGGCAGCATTAAACAGACTCGGTAGGTTCTAAAAGAACTATTCAAGAAATGTGAAATAATGAGATTGACAGGTAAATATAGAACTAGTAAATATTATATTGGCTTTCTGACCAGACACCATGACAAACGGCTGGGTGGGCAGCGACTGGAACTCGTGAGCCAGAAAACAGAGCTTCTGAGTCCCAGCGACTCCAGCACACACCATGGCGGACTCTGAGCGCCTCTCAGCCCCTGGCTGCTGGTTAGCTTGCACCCGGCTTCTTGCGCACCAAAAAGGGACTTTTCCTATGTGCTGAGGTTATACTGGGCCTGGTGGTTTTAATTTGCTTCAATGCTTCGACATCAGCGTATTCCCCCTGTCAGTGATCGAGATGATCTTTGCTGCTGTCTTATTTGTCTTCTACATGTGTCACCTGCACTCCAAGATAATCATTCTTCAGCTGGCCGTGGACTGACTTCCTCAGAGACTTCCTAGCAGCGATCCTATACCTGATCACTTCCTTTGTTGTCCTCGTAGACGCAAAAGGCAGCTTCAAAATCGCTGCTGGGGTTCGGGGTACATTTGCTACATTGCTCTTTGACTGTGATACCTACTTCACCTTCCCTTTAAAGCAGCAAAGACATACAGCAGCCCCTCCTGACCCCACAGGTGGCCTGTGATTCTCATTCATCTATCTCTGCTACCTGCAAATAGCTCCTCCATCAAAAACTTCCTCTTGCAGGGTGTGGTAGTGCACGCCTGTAATCCAAGCACTCAGGAGGCAGAGACACGTGGATCTCTGTAAGGCCAGCCGGGGCTATACAGTGAGACCTTGTTTCAAAAAAAAAAAAAAAAAACCTCTTCCTGTTTCTACAACACTCCCAGCCAATTCTCGGACTCACTCCACTGAAAGTGCTTATGTATGGTACAGGAGAATGAACCTAGACTCACCTGCATACTACACCTCCTGTAAAAGTGCCTTTGTTGGGAGAGTTTTGTCTTCCAGCCTGCCAATCAACCCTCCTGGGTGTGGTCACCTTTGTGGGTGTGCCTAGGTCCCCCTTTTGCTCTGCAGTACCAGGCGATGACGTGAGTTCTGCTCGAGCAATTCCCCCACATAAGCTACAAAATGAGTGACCCACTACAAATAACCTTTTCTCTGTGTGGGGTGAACTGTGAAGGGCTAAATAAATAATAAACAGATTGTTAAGATAAAAAAAAGATTATATTGAGTGAGATAACCCAGACCCAGAAAGACAAACACCACCCATTCTCTCTCATCTGCTGGTCTTTGCTGCAAATCTCCAGTTGTGACTATGTAACATGGAGTAAGTGCAGAAAGGAGAAAAGCAAAAAGTGACCCAGATGTTTTAGGGTGCTAGAGAGGGGGAAAGCACGATACAGGCTGCTGTACGTACAAAGAGGAAAATGTGGGAGGCGCCATCGAGGGAGGACTCCACTTTCAAGGAAGAGAGAGAGAGAGGTCAACATAGAAAGAGAGGGAGGGTAGAAGGAGAAATTACAGCAAAGATGTCTGGTAAAACCTCAAGACATCATTTTATATTTACCTAAAATTATTCTTAAATATATATGTATATATATATATATATATATATATATATATATATACATACATATATATTTATGGCTAACCATGATCCCCACAGATTATTTAACAAAAGCCCAGTACCAGGCATAAGAAATTTGCACCAAGCTGTTGGTCAGAGTAGTCCACATCACTCCTAAAACAATGTAGCCCATTGCTGCTGCCCTTAGTTGTCCCTCAGAGGTTGAAACAATGCCCCTGTTGTTGAAAACACTGTATAGTCAGACATAGGACTCAGAAGATCTAACAAGCTACATCTTACAGGAAAGCCTCCTTTTCTATGGTTTAGCTTTCATAGTGTCAGAAAGTACTACATAAGCTTCCAGGGGTAGGAAGCCATCAATGGTCCTACTTGGCAGCGAAGCCTCCAAAGCATGAGGACTGGCATGACAAAATATCCTAAATGGTGCAATAGTGGATCCCCTATCTTAGCAGCAACCAACAGAGGGCTCATTGGACTTAAAGTACTTACTCTAGGTTGGAGGGAAATGGCTTTTGCTAATTGAAATCTAGCCAACTATGCAGGCCTGAGTTCTTGTAGCTTAGAAGAGAAGCCTCTACCACAATTTCACTATACCACCATAACTTGTAATTGCCTTCTAAAACCTTATAACTACAGACAAAAAGTGTACCTCTCGCCATCATAAAATGGAGATCATTATAAAAAAAAACACAACAGCTCATGATTAAGAGATCAATGAATCTTTGGAAGCTCAACTCCAATCTGTCACACAATTGTTACACCTAAGGCTCAGGAAACAGCACTCAAAAGAGGGGGTGGAAACATTCCAAGAGTCAGAAATCATAGGAAATGTACTGTGAGACTGTGTCTCCTAGAGATAGTAGGAAAGCTATACCCTTGATACCTCACAATATAACTGTCTAAAAAGGACCCAACAATCACAATATCAATAGCTATGCTAATGTAGGGAGAGAAGATCTTACAGGACCTAACCCTTACATAAAGAACTATAGGCAACCAATGGCTACTGAGGAAGAATTAGCCTCTCCAGGGATAAGCCCCATAATTGGTTAGCCAAAACAAAGTGTTCAACTCTGAAATCAAATGTAAAAAGTCACAATTAACAGACTCAGTTGGTAGCATTTTGTGTGTGTGTATGAGAGAGAGAGAGAGAGAGAGAGAGAGAGAGAGAGAGAGAGAGAGAGAGTGTGTGTGTGTGTGTGTGTAAGAAGAAAAAAAGGCCATATAGTTTGAAAGGGAGTAGGAAGCATGGTAGGTTTGAAGAGAGGGCCGATGGGAAGGGTTGCAGTGACAGAAGGGAAGTTCTATAATTATATTTCAATTTTTAAATTATAGATATAAGGGAGAAAACTGCCAGAGACAGAGACATCTGGAAGGGTCCAGAGTGAACATGGCTAGACCAAACTGAGCCATGTGAGGAGAGCACCAGAGGGAGAGCAAGAGAGATCTCTTGGGCCAAGAGACTGGCTGGTGTAACCCAAATGGCTGAGTTTTATAGGGGCCAGAGATTCTGGGGGAAGGGAAAGTCCAGCCCAGTCCCTGGGCTGGAGAATTTTAGGGTAGGGGACTGATTATGCTAGCCAGGAGGCCCCTGTAGCAGGTAAGGACTGAGGGATACTGGGAGACCCTGGCAGCCAGCATCCACTTTGATATGTTAATAGGCACCTTAGCCATTTGTTCTGGGCTTGAGACCTAACAGTGGCTAGGGATGAACTGTGGGAGGTGGGCTAGATTTGTATACATTATATACATGTATGAAATTCTCCAACAATAAAAAAAATTTCATATAGAAATTGTAATCAGATGTTTTGGGTGGTTTTTCTCACCCAAATTTATATGGGTGGTTTTTCTCATGTTCTAAGACCCTTTAGTGCATTGTGTGAGGGGGTGCCATAGTTCACCCTTGTGTTTCTAGCTGGTACCCAAACCACATGGAGCACAGATCCACCAGCACCCAATCAGAAACAACACTGCTGTTTCCATATGGATTGGGGAGAGCTCACTCCTCTGCATATCGATCAGGGTTTATTTCATTTCCCTTCCACAGTGTAAGGCCCAGCCAATGTTTGTTGATGCCTGCGGAGATATTTTTAACATAGGACTCGCTCTCAGATACATTCACCTTCACCTGTGTCCCCTCTCATCGTAGCTCTATTTCTCTTCGTGTGGCCCCTCAGGGAGTCTCAGGTAGTTAAGAAATACCCTCTGAAGCAAAAGAGAGTTTCCTTCTTCAATAGTAAGCATTATCCATCATGGGGGGAAAAATACAAGTGGTTCCGCCCAAACCGGGGATGTCTCCTCTGTGTTTGACTACACTGCATTTCTCCATTTCTTCTAGAACCTGGATACTGCCACCCCACCCCACCCCCACCTCCAACCCCGTACCTGTTCCTTAAATGTTAAATGAAATGGATGAATGAAACTCAACGTGAGACTATCAGGGGAGAAAAACACAACACTAAAGCTAAATACAAAGGCATTTGTCATTTCCAGTTGCATCAAAAACAGGCTGTGGATCACATCGTGAGGCATTTAGCAAAAAGAAGCGATTGCAGATAGAAGGAGTAAGTGATCCTCAGAGAGCAACTGACTTTCCACAAAGAGCATCCATCTTATTTCCCCACGTCTGCATCTCCTGCGAGACCAAGGGTCCTTATATTGAGATGCACTTTAAATCTTCTGGAATCTTCAACATGCCATAAATTAGGACAAGTAGACATAGAAAAGATGTAGTAAGTCTGAAGGGAAAAGGAAAGAAAAGAAAGGAGGGAAGGGAAGGGAAGGGAAGGGAAGGGAAGGGAAGGGAAGGGAAGGGAAGGGAAGGAAAGGGAAGGGGTAAGCCTGCAAGCCTGGGAAATGCCTGTGTTAAGACATGACCAGCAAAAACTGGCAGCTGCTGCTTGGAAAGCTTTTCCTGCATTTTTTGTTGTTACAGCAAACAGCACATGTCAAACGTCTCTGAAACAAGAATTAAAAACCACAGGTTCCAAATATCAGGACTATTTCAAAATCTATTGAGAAAACAAAAGACCAAAAATACGAGTCTGAAATAAAGCGAGGAACAACAGAAGAAACAAGGAAACAAGCAGCAAATCTATGGACATCGCTGGAGGGATAGAGGCCGCATTGTTGGAACTGGAAAGTCTGACAGGAAAAAGAAAACATGGTTTATGCCATTCATCTACAGTTCTCAGTGCACACACAGCAAAAACGAGAACAATGCACACAACCCAATATTGGCCACTGGGGGTGAAAAAAGCAAATCACAATGCTAAGCTTTCACAGTCACAGACAGCACACATTAAAAAAATAAATAAAATAAGATGGTTATCAAAACGGCATGGAATAGGCCAATAGAAAACACAGGAGGTGTAAGTGAGGCTTAGCATGGGGAATTCACGATAAACATGAATATAATGTATATAAAATATATGTATATAATATAGCTCCAGGTTATATACTTCCATCTGGAGTATCTAGTTTCCAGAGTCTTTCCCTTACAAGCCTTTGCCAGACTGACGATGATGCTATGACAAGAGCAATGAAGGCTGCAGAAGACAATTGCCTTCCTGGTTTATGACAGAGAGTTTGAATAGCCAGCAAACGTAGCAGATTCCCTAGAAGACATAGAGAGTAGGCAGCCAGGAAGAAACTCAGCAGGATCTACCATTTCTCTGGGTCTCTAGAGTATCCCAAGAGGACAAAGTTGGGAGCCTAGATGCAGTTTATCCCCAACCTGGCATTTCAAGAAGAAATCTGTGTCATGAGGATTTGCTACTCACAGGAGACGCTGATTTGGGCATCAGCCTGAACCTTGTCCCCTCACCAGGGTATCTCCATCACACCACCAACTGAATAAGGGAAAGTAGTAGAAGTGTGAGTAACAAGTGTTTTAATTCATTAAGAATGACTCATTGTGGAGATAAAGACACTGGGTTGGAGGGAGTACCTTCTAGGAATTGTCTAATCTGAAAACACAGTGACATTATTAAAAGTTTGATTTTCTTGCAGTGCAAACAACAACAACTAAGTCCCAGATGCTTGCCTCCCAAGGTGGGTTGCATGGTAGCAGATAGTAGATGCATGAATGAAAAGAACTGTGAAACACATCGACTTTCTACCTTCTTCTTTTCACTTAAGAGTGTTTAAAGACCAAAAGAGGAGAGTGATGATCAAGCTCCTCAGCAGGTGAACATGGGCATCAGCCATCCTGATGGCTGTTGGGTTATGATCAAGCTGCCTCCCATTCTCCCAGGAAACTCCCATTCATCCTATTTCAGGACTGTTCTCCCGGAAAGGCTGTCATTTATGCTGCTCTACTGTGTACATGTCCCTGTATCTTCCCTAGATGATGATGCCCATCCTTCAAGAGTCGTCCCTGAAGAAAACGTCCCTGGACAAAATGCCTCAGACAGGTGAAGAAACTCCAGACAGGAAAGCTGACCTGACTGATGACCCCTGTGGGCTGTCTGGAACTGGGCAGCTCCTAATAGACTCAACATACCAACCTCAACTGATATTTATCCATTTGAGACTGCAGGGGAAATGACCTGCAGATGGAAACTTCCATGCCCAAATTTCCTTCTTTCACGCTACAAACGGGCCAAAGTCTCTGTACCAGATGTGCACAGTGTCCATTCTTGTAGAGACACTAGTGTCCTTCAATTCTTCTCATTCAGAAACAGCTCAGTTCCTATGGAAGGCCAGTCTCTTCTAATTCTGTGTCACCTCTCCCAATCTTAATCTAACTATTCCTACTTCTGGTATTTTTCAAGGAACATCCGTTGACTGACACAAGTCTGTCTTTACATCTTCCCAATGGTCCTACTTCATAACTCTTTACTCTGGGGTAAAATACATGCCACCTGCAGTGGCATTTTCTCTAATCCATGTTTCCATCACCCCTCATGCTTAAAACTTAGCTCAGTTGGCAATTTTCTAAAGTGGTAAATGGTTCAGAAGGCAAAGGCACTTAAACCCAGCCTGACAACCTGGAGTTTGATCCCTGGAAACCACATCTCATAGAAGAAAACCTGCTCCCACAATTTGTTCCGTGACCTCCAAAGGTGTGCCATGGCATTCATATGTCTCCTACCCAATACACAAAGCTTTACACACACACACACACACACACACACACACACACACACACACACACACACACACACACGGAAAAAGTTTTCCTGCTTGTTTGCTACTCCCTACCCTCACCCCAATTTCCTTAAGATTCAGCAGCTTTTCCATAACCATATAGAATTTTCACCACTTTAGCTTAAATTGGAACTAATATATTGAACTTTCTTCCATATATTGTAAGCTTCTTGAATGAAAATCTATAGAAGATGAAGAAGCAAAGGATGGACTCGTTCTCCCTTCTGTGTTCAAACACATTGTACAACTGTTTCCATCCTCAGTACTGATTCTGTTCTTCTCACATGGGACTTGTCTTTTCAGTGGTTAACAAAGCCTCATGAATTGAAGGTCTGCTTCTCTTTGTATGCAAGCAGTTACATTGGCACAGCCTACAAAGACCTGCTACAAGTTCATCACATTTACTCTACTACACTGGATCCCTGTTTTCTCTCCTCCTCTGAGAATTCTATACTTAGGAGCTTTTAAAGAAGACCCCTAAATAGTTAGAATTCTTCCAAGAGCTATTCTTCTTCCTAAAAACAACCCTGCCTTGTTTTCCTTCTTTTTCTTTTCTTTTAATGCTTATCTATCCATTTTATCATCATTTTAGGGAAGCATTTCCCCTTGTCCCAAATTTCAGTTCCTTTTTAAATGTTAGAAGATCTGTACAAAATTGAGTTTATTCTTGTGGGCCATGTTTTATATTTAGTCATTGAGCATTACCTATAGTCAATAACTTAATTTTTTCATTAAACGACACACATCCCAATTTAGTTACTATGAGCTCCCAGAGAGAAATGGTTTTTGTTGAATAATTCTAACCACTGTACCATGCAAAATAACTTGAGCATTTTGTACCATACACATTAATTGTACTGCCATGGTAGAACATTCCATTATCACAGACTGGGATTCTATCATTCATTATTCTCACTTTTTGTTGTGCCAACTGAGATATGAGAATGGAAATGTTTCTTTTATATGACTGATAGATACAAAAACATTCCCAACATTTTTATTGAACTTGGAAAGCTCGAAAGAAAAGCTGACTGCTACACTCTTTGCTAGGGAAGTTGTAGCCCTTGGAGGACAATGTACTTTACCGAACCAGCATAACCCTCAATAACAACCTAAACATTCGTCTTTCCACCCACCTATAAATGGAGTTCGCACCCATCCTCAACAAAACTGCTCCTTACCATGGATGAAGATCGTCACAGAAAACCACAACCTATCAAAATGCAAAGTTTTAGAGCCCAATCCCAAAGGATCACCTACAAAATACTTCGGTGCCTAAGGTTTAGGGAATATTGCAGAAGAGAGGTCAGAAAGATGGTGAAAGTCAGAGGACTGGAGAGTTTGCTTCTCAGAATCTCAAAAGCTCTATCCATCAAATCACCAATATGACTTCTTAAACACAAGCTGAGCAAGGATGACACCAAAAGACAAGTCAAAGCAGATAAGCAAAATCCTCAAGGCTCCAGTCTTACACACAGAACTGCAAGCATGTAAGTTATGCTGACAGTGGGAGGAATAGTCTTCTCCAGAAAAGAGCATACCAACTGGTTATCAAATCCCAAGGTCCACCCTAAAAGCATACTTTTAAGTATTGTTACACAGAATAGAACATGTATATACATGTATATATATGCATGTTATAAATATTAATTTAAAAAGAGGCCATGAATTTGAAAAAGAGCAAGGAGGGGTATATGGGAGTCTTTGAAGGGAGGAAACAGAAGGGAGTAAATATATTAGTCTCAAAAAAGCCATACTTCACTGGGTGGCACACGCCTTTAATCCCAGCACTCAGGAAGCAGAGGTAGGAGGATCTCTGTGAGTTCAAGACCAGCCTGGTCTACAGAGCGAGGTCCAGGAGAGCCTCCAAAGCTACAGAAAACCCTGTCTCGAAAAACAAACAACAACAAAAAGCCCCACTTCATTCCCTTTTTTTTCATACCAAGTTCTATGGGTTTTTTTTGACTATATATAATCAATCATCATAATAAGAAAAGAATAACTATAAATATAAACACTTAATAGTCAAAGTACTTTATGTGCAGGCACACACCTATCATCTCATTACTAGAAAGACTAAGGCAGGAGAGTTCTGAGCTCCAAGCAAGTCTGGGCTATATTGTGAGCCTCTGGCCTCAAAACAGACAGACAAGGAAGACCTTGTATTTGTTTTCACTCATTTGACATCATGCAATGCTTTGTAGGTATTAAAAAAGAATTTAGACTTTACTCTGTATCAAGGGAAGATACTGAACAAATTTCCTAGTAGATGAAACGGAACTCTGCATTGCTGGGTTTCAGTATAGAAACTGGAAAAAAGCAATTATAGGCACAAAAATCTTGTGACATTGACTTAGGACACAACAAAAAAGAATCTTGTATGGGTTACTCTAGTAAGCTACTCCTGGTATAAATATTAAAAAGAAAAGAACACACACACATGCTGATACCATGGGAATATTTGAAAGACCAACTATACAGTTTCCCAAAATCTTCTCTCAACTAGTTGGGAGAGAGTGAGCCAGGGGTGCCAATTTGTATGTGTAATTCTACACTCCCTAAGTTGAATGGGACCACAAATTTCTATGAGAATCCCAGGGAAACCCTTTCTGTTCTATCTTCTCTTTTTCCTCTCTATTTACAAGTCAAAGAAGAGTTAACAGGCATGCAAAGTAGTGGGCTGGCACTTTCATGCTCTTTAATACAGAGATAGTAGCAGTGGATGCATAAATGGACTGTGTGCTGGGATTTTAAGGCTGTCATGGAAGCTATTATGCTGAATAATCTCCTCCTTGGGGCCACAATGGCTAAAACACTGCCTAAAAGGAATTCATCCCTTTGGGGAAGAACTGATGGGGGATGTCTTTCTGTAAATATGTTTCTGTAAATATGTTTCTTTAAGTGGTTAATGAATAAAGCACTGTTGGCCAATAGGGAAGCAAGATAGGTGGGATTAGCAGAGGAGGAAACATAGGCAGAGTGAGTCACCATGTAGGACACAAGAGGAGTAACAGGCCCTGACCCCGTCTCTGGTGAGAGAAGACCATATGGAAATACTTAGATTATTAGAAATGGGTTTAGACAGAGCTAGCCAATAAGAAGCCATAGTCACCCGCCAACAGCTTTATAATTTAGACAGTGTCTCGTGTGTTATTTGGGGACTGAAGCAGCGTCGAGACCCAGGCAGCTTTCGGGAAAGAGTACACATTACAAAGAACCTCATTTATACCAAGAGAAAATAATCAGGCAATACTAGAAGGTACATTCCTTTGAACAAGTGTTTTGAACTGATTGTATACAACAGCCATTTAAATGTTAATTTTAAATGTATCTTTTACAGTGAAACTATGAGTAGTTACTGTAGTCAACATGATAAAAGTGTCTGTTGTACCTTATATTAAAATTAAAGATATATGAGATTAAATTTCAAATGAAACATTTGAGAAATAATTTCATATATGTGTGTTATAGTGCTATAAATTACTATGCTCACCCTAGCTGTCTGATCCTCTCATAAAGAAAAACAGGTTGAAATCAAGGCAAGGGGAGATGATACAGATGACTGAGTCAGAAATTGGCCTTCTAATGTAATACAAAACTAAAGGCTAGTATCATTGTCTACATTACTCTAAAGAAATCTGGTTTTCTAGGATGTGTGTGTGTGTGTGTGTGTGTGTGTGTGTGTGTGTGTGTGTGTGTGTGTGTGTTTAAATGGGATGCTTAAGAGACTTGCTTGAATTATTATGAGAAAATGTAATGAAACAATTAAGAAAATATTTTAATATTCTAAAAATAAAGACTGATTTCCTTAAGATCAAACCTTAGAAAATATTATCCCACTCAAAAGCTAGGTTTTGTGTGTGTGTGTGTGTGTGTGTGTGTGTGTGTGTGTGTGTGTGTGTGTGTGCAGGTGTGAACATGTGCATATGGAAACTGAAAGTTAAGTTGGGAGTCTTTTTCAATTACTCTCCACCTTTTTGAGACACAGATGCTCACTCATGCTGGACCTCACTGATTGGGCTAAGGGGTAGCTGGCTCCAGAGATCTGCTCAATCCCCCTTCATTGCTGGGATAAGAAACCTGTGCCACTGTCCCTGGCTTCCACACGGACTCAAGTCATCTGGCTTCAAGGCAAGAACATTGCTTTCTGAGTTACCACCTCATCTTAAACCATTAGTTTCACAACTAGTAAATACAGAGGCGGTATGTGCTGGCTCTCACAATCTTTCAGCAAGAGGCTCACTGACAGTTTCCATGTTAACTTCCATGAAGATGGAGAGGTGAGTATGCCATTTCTCCAAAAGTTATGTTAAAACAGACATAGATATTTTTGTGGTGGATGATAAAGAAAGCACCCCACATAATGATATTTAATAGCACATTCTTTTCAACTGACTTCCTGCCACTGACAGCTTGCTCTTGTTTTATTTAGCATGATGATTTTAACTTCTCTTCATAGAAAGAAAGGGAGAAAATGCAACTTTCAAAGTCCTTTTCAGTAGCCAGAAACTGGAAGCAGCCTAGATGCCCCCCAACAGAAGAATGGATAGAGAAAATGTGGTACATTTACACAATGGAGTACTACTCAGCAGAAAAAGAAATAATGGAATCTTGAAATTTGCAGGAAAATGGATGGAACTAGAAGAAACCATTCTGAGAAAGGTAACCCAATCACAAAAAAGACAAACATGCTATGTACTCACTCATATGTGGACTTTAGACATAAAGGATTACCAGCCTACAATCCACACTGCCAGAGAAGCTAGGAAACAAGGAGGAACCTAAGAGAGACATACATGGTCCCCTGGAGAAGGGGAAAGGGTCAAGATCCCCTGAGAAAACTGGGAGCACAGGAAGAGGGGGGAGGGAGCTAGGAGAATGAGAAGGGGAAAGAGGAGAGATGCAGAGGACATGAGGGAGCTGAAAGAATGGAGACACTATAATAGAGGGAAACATTTGGGGTTTACAGAGAAATCAGGCACTAGGGAAATATCTGGAGATCTACAAAGATGACACCAACTAACAATCTAAGCATCAGAGGAGAGGCTACCTTAAATGCCCTCCCCTGATAATGAGATTGATGACTTATATGCCACTCAATAGCCCTCATTCAGCAGCTGGTGAAAGTAGAAGCAGACACACACAACTATCACTGAACTGAACTGGAATCCAGGTTCAGAGAAGGACAAGTGAAGAGCAAAGCGGTCCATACCAGACTGGTGAAACCCACAGAAACAACTGACCTGAACATCAGGGAGCTCTTGCTTCCCAGACTGATACCTGGGATCCCAGCATGGGACTGATCCAGACCGCAGAAACATGGATTTCATTGAGGACACCTCAGAAATCTACAGGACCTCCTGTAGTAGTTCAGTACTTATCCCTAGCATAGGTGTGGACTTTGGGAGCCCATTCCACATAGAGGGATACTCCCTGAGGCAAGACACATGGGGGTGGGCCTCTGCCCTATCCCAAAGGATATGATAGACTCTGATGACAACCTATGGAAGGCCTCACCATCCAGGGAGAGCAAAAAGCGTATGTGATAGGTAGGGTTTTAGTTGGGGGTGGTGGTGGTAGGGGAGGATGGGAGGGAGAAGGGAACTGGGATTGTCATGTAAAACAATCTTGTTTCTAATTCAAATAAAAAATCTGCAAAAAAAACAGTCCTTTTCAATTATGGAAAATAACTTTTGGATAGTCAAAGAGTTGCAGATTTTTAAACCAATTATTCTCTCACTGACAGAACTAGACAAGAATTGACAATGTTTCATGGACCTTTTCTGAGAACACAAAATTTTGGGGATTTTTGAGGGGGAGGGAGTATGGATATTAGAGAATTCTAAACTTTGAGCGCTCACTGAACCCTTTCTTACCAGTGAGAAGACATGTTTTCAGATTACAGTTCTATAGTGGATCAGGAAGGGCAGTCAGGGCAGGAACTCAAGCAAAGCAGGAACCTGGAGGCAGGAAATGAAGCAGCAGCCCTGGAGGAAATGTTTCCTACCCTTGGCTCTCTCAGCCTCTGGCTGCTTGCCCATACAACCCAGAACTCCCTGCACTCTGATGGCACCACCCATGTTCATTGTAGACTAGGTTCTCTTATATCAACCCTTAACCGAGGAAACATCCCATAGCCTTGATTATAGACCAATCTGATCGCAGTATTTTAAATGACATTTTATTCCCAAATGACCCTGGCTTGAGCCAAGCTGGCAAGGAATTAATGAGTACACCTATAGGACCCTCCCACACACACACACATCACTAATTTGCTTGAGATTGAAAATACCCATTTTTTAAAAGTGTGATGAAGGAATATAGCATATGTTTCAATTTTTAAATCCCATTTGAAGTCATTTAATCATCCTTCTTCATGAAAAAAATCTAACCCAGTTCATTTGGATTCTATTTACATAACAGTTTCATGAGTTCTTGAAGCAGAAGGTAACAGTCAAGCAATTCTCACAGTGCAATAAAAATGAAGACAATAATTTGTAAGGCAAATGCTTTTGTTAAGTTAGTAAATATTCAAAGGGCTATGTGCCAAGTAAGGTACCAGAAAAGATTTTCTGCATTTATTTAAACGTGTAAATACCACAATAGCAGAATGGGGAGGGAGAGTAAATACAGAACATGATTTATTGCTAAAGTTAAGAGACCAGCATGCTGCCAGGACCTGAAGAATGAATAGGAATACAAGGAACTGGATTTCTCATAGAAAGCAGGTTGCAAGTTTTCCTCCTTTAGTTAAAGGATACCAGATGACAGAGATTGTGTTTTGCAGAAAGGAAACCCTCAGAGACTTAGACGAATGAGCACTCACTGATACTTGCTCTGCATTTGGCAACATGCTGTTCTTTTCCCTTGAGACCAGGGATTTCTCCCTCTCCCTAGCTGTAATCATTAGCAGTTCACAGACATCCCTGTAGTCTTATGAGCATATCCTGGGAAATGCAATGGCCTTGTTACTTTAGCTGGATACCAACTTGTCCTCCAACTCTCTTAGACCACCACAGTTTTGCAAAAGTTAGTGAGTGGTGGGACTTAGAATTTCACATTTGGATTTGTAAGATACTGATTGGTGCTAAAGCTCTACAGCGCCAAAATTCTTAGCCTGGCCCCTGCCCCCTTACTGCATTTTCATTTTAATTCTAACAAAATTCTTTGTAAGGATAACATTTCAGTGAAAATATTTGACATTATAATCTAACATATTTTCTTAATATTTATGGAATAATGTACCCTGTTATACATCTTAGCTGCTATTGTTAATTCCACCAGTGGAGAACAAGACCACTACCACACTTTAAAGCCAAATTTGAAGCAAGCTTTCATTAAATCCTGGTCAGGTATATGGGTTCCAGCCAGGTCCATACCCAGGTTCCTGGGGATCACCTCTTTCAGGTCACAGTTTGCAACTGCTTAAGTATTTCCCATCAGGTCCAATCAGGAACAAGCTCACATCCTGATGTGCCTCCAGCCTGTATCAAATCAGTGGCAAATGTACAGTCTGTCATATTTCCTGCCTGTGAACATCCCACCCACAAATGATCAAGAACATCTGGTATAGATGGGTCCAACCAACTTGTTTAGGGGAGCAAAAACATGTGGCTTGTTATCTCCCATAAACAACAGCCTCCAGCATTTCAGGAACAATCTGTCCTTGGGCAGGAGACTTGAAGATCAGAGGCATTTTTGGTTCATGGATCTCTCAAGCATAGTAATTAATACTAAAAATGTAACTTTGGCTCTCACACTATGTGTTCATGAAGTCACTCCTTCGATGTAATCTAGATTAAAATCTAGTAATGTACCCAAGCTGCTTGTTTTAAATGAGGAGCTTTCTGCTTACTTTGCTTGAGGACTAAAAATTCTCTGAAGAAAGCCTTACTACCATCCAGAATGTGAGCTTGAAAAATAGTAGAGGGAGTGGTTAGCCTGCTGTCAAGAATGTAATAGGATGCTTTGGCATCTGTATGATCGTATCTGATGATGCTGGCTATTATTTGTAGAACTAGAACTTCGCTCAGTAATACTCATCTAGAACCAAGGGGTAAAAGCACAATGATCCCCAAGAGTAATGAGATTCCTATTAAAGCACTAAAAACACATTTTTCTGATGGGAGTATTAAAGAGAGGTAGGTAGTTTTAATAATTATTAACAGAGGAATATCATAAGCGTTTTGAAGGTGGGATGAACTTGAACTTGACTCAGGATTTTGGCTCAAGCTGCTGTGTGAATGCTGTCACCATTTGTTGATAAAGAGATAAAGTAAAATGAGGACATTCTGTGAGAATCCTAAATTTGAAATGTCAAAGAGATACTACAAATGTTAAGAAACAGGACAAGCAGAACTCTGTGGAGAGGTAAGGGGGAAACAGATTTATCCATAATCAATAATCAACAGTGATGAGAATGAATTCAGAAAATAGTTCATACAACAGGCACACTTCATTTCAGCATTTAAAGACCAGTTATAAAATAAGAATTACTGTAGAAGAAAGCAAGATGACTAGAAAGTGGAAGACCTGGTGGATGGCATAAAGGCATATTACAAAGACTGAAGAAATATATCAAATTCCATGAAAAATTTTGATGGAGGCAATGTATGAAGGACATCATTGACCTAGATGCTTCATTGCAGTGCTAGGGAGGGAAGACAGATGTGAAGGATATGGAAATAAATTATACATGAAGAGTCAATAAGAGTAAAATTGCCATTTAAGAAGGTATGTCACATTGGATTGCAAAATAGCAGCAGTCACAATTGGGTATGGAATGAAGTCATTTGAGTATGAGCAAGATTAGAATATGACTATAATGAACATGAGATGTCTCTCCCAATATCTAGTCAGTGGACAAAGTAAGATAAAGCAGAGATCATGTAACCTCAGCTGGAGCTGACAGAAAAAGATGGACACTTACAGCTACAGCCATTGACAATCCTGATGACTAGCAGGGGTTTACCATGATACTGAAAGAGGAATTTCTTGTGCAATCCAACTGTGCTGCCTAACTTTCTATTAGAAATTCAACACTCCTCCCAATAGCTTTTTAAAAGATTTATTGGTGTCTGCATGTGTGTGTGAGTATGTTTGTGTATGCAAGCACACACATGGATGCAAGTCCACGTGGAGGCCACAGAGGACACAGGATTCCTGAAGGTGGTTGAGAGCAACCCGATGTGGATGCTGGAAATGGAACTCAGTTCCTCTGAAAGAAGAGCAAGCATTCTTTGTCACTGAGCCATTTCTCCAGCCTGCAACCCCCCTTTACTGCTTCATCTTTTATTTTCAAGGGTTTTTGTTTGAATATATTTCAGCTTATTTCACTGGAGAACTTGAGTTAAATAAAGTAAAATTTCTTGAAAGTGCCAGAATCTGCCTTGTCTTACCTTGGGAATCTGAAAGACACAAAATTGTGCTTTCCTAATATACTTGACCACTGAATAGGTTTCTGAGGATATTTCAGAAAGTGGGTGGTGATATGAAATAAATTTGCTCTATTATCCAGCCTTGGTTTCCGTCACTAATTACTTGAAGTTTTATAATTTGCTTGATCAGCTTTATTCTCCTTTAAAGTCTACATTTCTTTACTGTCTAACTTAATCAAAGTGCAAATAGTAAACTGGCACCCTTTACACCAAACCATGACCATTTCTGAGGCTTAGGGAAGCTTGTCTGAAATACCTCTGAAATTTTCCTTTGAGAGAAGAACTACATTGTCTCTCATAGCTTTTGATGCATGTGTAGAGGAGTGTCTCCAGAGTATCTAAGTCCTTTTAAATGTACATAAAAACAGTATGTACAGGTTTTTCAATATGCATGAGCAGGAAGGGCAATATGGACTATATTAAACTTCTACATCAGTGCTATCATTTTCAATTTCCGGAGAGCAGAGAGACTATACATGTTGCCTTATAGGAGCCTCAAACGCTCTTGGCTTCATTTCTTCCAGAAGCTTCCAATGATATAAATACAAACATGCCAAACATTGATTTTTTTTTTAATCGTAAGATAGAATTTGACTTTGTATTGAAGGATAGTAACTTCCTTTTTAATGATGCTCAAATTTAGCACCGGAACTGAATTCCTTTCAAATTCGGTACCCTGAAGTCGCACCTGCTCAGACATGTCTCTTACTAAATTGTTAAAGCTCATGGTGAAGGGAAACAATTAAAAACTCCCACAAGTTAGTGCTTTCTACTCATTTATAGCAAACACATGTTGCAATGACTGCTGCTTTGCATTTCAAACCAGAACCCGTGGCTTGCAGACACTTCTATGCACTTAAAACCTCAATCAAGGCAGAAACCATTTGCTTCTTTCATAGTAATTTAAGCACAGAAATCAGTCCTAGATTTTTTTTCCTAAATAGCACTTTGTATGGTGCTATAGTTTACTAATTGAGGTTTTTGGTTTTTTTGTTGTGAGAAAGAATTATTATTTCAGCTGCAAGCTTTTGATCTCATTGGGGAACAGAAAAGAAGGTCAACTTTGCAGTAGAGCAAAAAACAAACCCTAAGATTGGAGATGAGGAGGGAAAGAATTAGGAAAATACTGGTCAACTCTGGGAGCCAAACTCAGGCACAAAGCTTTTCACCATGAGCAGTTTTAGCAACTCCAGAACCTTTTCTGTGACATTTGGCTGCTTAGAAGTCAGTCCACTGGGTGTCACAAAACAGAAAAGCATGTATGCACACGCGCGCGCGCGCGCGCACACACACACACACACACTGTGTAACAGATTATGGAAAATAAGAAGTTGAAAAAGAAGTAAGAAGGAATGAAGAAAAGTGAACTCTGGGATTTCTAAGTCAAGTCTCACCATGGGGCAACAGGAAACATAAAGCTTACCTGGTAATCATCTCAATGGCCATTTGGGATTTTTTTTGGGGGGGGGGGCTAGTTTTACTTCAGTCTATGTAGACAAGGTTAACAGCCTAGACTAGACACACTCATCTTAGGAATAATAGATATCAGTCACTCATCTCGTCTTATTCTGAGTTAAGGTTATGAATTACCTATTTTAGGAACAATAAATATTTCACTTGCTCTATGGAGTTATATTTCAATGTATTAAATAAATATAATTTTATAATTAGACACACATGTCTACATGTGTGAGTACACACACAATAGTCTCTGAACGATTAGTATCAGAAGCACACACATGTTCTTCCCCCGAGGAAAAGATCTAGCTACACAAAAACATATTTACATGCCTTTTGACACCAGGTTTCTATTTATGTAATTCCTGTACAAAATCACCAAAGCCAATATTTGCTTTATATTCATCTAATGATAATACTGCTTTATAATGGTGATGCCAATCCATAACATTCAATTCAGTATGGAAAATTACTACTTTGATTTATATGGAACAATTCTGAAAAAAAATTTTAAAGTTTCAAAATTAAAACCATTTGCCAATTATAAAAATTATGGTTTGTAGGGAGACTAAAGGATTTCAGTAAAAATAAGAATTACTTTGATCTTTGAATCTAAACAGTATATTTGTGGTATGAAGTTTGTAAGAAAATGAAACAAACACCTTCTTAAGATTTCATGATATAAAATTTAAATCTCCTTTGACAGACTTGTTGGCTTCTATTAACAGCATAAATCAAATGTGTAGACATTGATTTGTTAGGGGGAATATGCATGATTTATATGTTGGGGTTTCGGCTAGTTAAGTAACACATATCAGAAAATACAGTAAAATCCAAAATTAGAAAATTTTGCTTGTATGGTCTACCCTTATATATGCACACAATGTAATATTCCTGGCACATTTTCCCAAATAAAAAGATACACACAACATTTACCTCTAGCTTAATCTAATTCACACACAGCATAGCCAGGATGCATATAGTTGCAAACTCAGTGGAAATAGTTTAAGCAAAATGAGAGGGAAATTAGTTTCAGGCAATTGAGAGAACTTAAGTTCACATTGAAAATATTTGGAACCAATTACTTGGTAAACAGATTTTCAGTGCTTGGGATCAAACCCAAGACTTCATACATGCTATGCAAGCAGTATGCAAGCTGATCCATCTATTATCTAGCATCTATTTATCTATTCCCTATTGATCTATCTATATTCATGTATTAACCTGCCTCCTTATCTTCCCATCCATCCCTTCCAAGCCTCTGTCTTATATGCTCATATGTTTTCAAATGTTATCTTTTATGTATACCTCCACATCTTCTTGCTACTGCTAGGAATTCCCAATGTTGTCTGACAGTGGCTTTCATGGGTTGGAAATCTGACCATTATTACAGTGGTTCTCCCTATTCCCAGTTTGTTGATTGGAATATATAGTTCACTGTGGTCATGAGTACAAGGTCCTCTGAGGCACCTTTTAGATTGGCTACTCTTCTTTAGGGACTTAATCCTGTATTCAGATTTTGGTCTTATCTGCTGATGGATATGAAGTAAACAATGTACAGGAAAAAATTATGTATATCCATTAATGCTGTTATCATTTTTTTCTAATGATTACATGACTCCTAATATTTACAACCACCCAAGGATTGTTTCATAAAACAAAATATTGGAAAACAGCAATGAGTCAATATAGACATCACAATCACAAAAATAAGAGTAACTAATTCAAATTATATATACTAATTATATGTGTATTTTCTCTATATGATTTACAAAGCAAGGAATCATTAACTTGCCTATGGAGCTAATTTTTACTGTCAGCTTGACACAAGAAAGCCTCAAATGAGGAATTTTCTAGATAAGATTGGCCCCACAATCAGTAATTGATGACAAAAATACCTACTTTCTTCTTAGACGCCACTTAATCATGGCACTAATAAAGAAAGCTATATAGGAGAATTCTAAAAAGAGTTTTCAGTCCATGCATGGTAAAATCTGGGATTACCTAACAGAATGTGGAAGGGGTGACTATTGGAGCAGCCAAATTGCAATTTCTGACAAGAATTTATTTTACTTTCTTTCTACTGCATTGTTGTCATTGGTATAATTTGTGCAGCCTGACAGTTAACTGCCTTGGACTAGTTCCTTTATTAGGGGGCAAAAATGTCACCTGTTCTATTAAACATTTTTCTTTTTGATTTTCAAGAGTTAACATGATGAATTTTATTTTAGACTTTAAGCAAATTGTGTGATGAGCTCTTTGTAGGTAACTGCCACTTTCTTAGAATGCTAACCCCCAGAAACCAACAGGCATACCACGAGACAAAGCCTTGTAAAGACATGAATGAGTGCATGGGCCCAGAGTCAGATGTGTGAACATTCCAGCTAAATGCAAACACAAACCATCAGATAAGTGAATTCCTTTTCTTTTTCTTTTTCTTTTTCTTTTTCTTTTTCTTTTTTTTTTTCAGTGCTTGGGAAATAACCCAAGACTTCATACATGCTATGCAAGCAGTTCATGACTGACTGACTGACACAAACAAGACAAATGAATGATGGTTTACATTACCAATTCCAGTCTTGGGCCTACTCTTTTTTTTTGTAGTTGTTGTTCTTTTTTATTTTAATTAGAAAATTATTTTACATGTCAATCTCAGTTCCCTCTCCCTTCCCTTCTCCCCTGCCCCGTTAACTAACATCCTACCCATCCCATAAGCTTTCTGCTCCCCAAGGAGGGTGAGGCCTTCCATAAGGGGGATTTCAAAGTTTGTCATATTCCTTGGGATAGGGCCTAGGCCCACCTCCTTGTATCTAGGCTCAGGGAGTATCCCTCCATGTGGGATGGGCTCCCAAAGTCCATTCCTATGCTAGGGATAAGTAATGACTCACTACAAGAGGTCCCACAGATTTCCAGGCTCTCCTCCCTGACACCCACATTCAGGGGGTCTGGATCAGTCCCATGCTGGTTTCCCAGCTATCAGTCTGGGGACCAAGAGCTCCCCCTTGTTCAGGTCAGCTGTTTCTGTGGATTTCACCAGTCTGGTGTGGACCACTTTGCTCATCAGTCCTCCTTCTCTGCAACTGTATTCCAGTTCAGTTCAAGGTTTAGCTGTGGGTGTCTGCTTCTACTTGAACCAGCCACTGGATGAAGACTATAGGTTGGCATATAAGTCAGTCATCAATCTCATTATCAGGGGAGGGCATTTAAGGTAGCCTCTCCTCTGTTGCTTAGATTGTTAGTTGGTGTCATCTTTGTAGCTCTCCAGACCTTTCCCTAGTGCCTGATTTCTCTTTAAACCTAAAATGTCTCCTTCTATTACATTATCTCTTATCTTGCTCTCTTCTGTCCTTCTCTCAACTCAACCTTCCTGCCCCATCATGTCTTCCTCACACCTCCTATTCTCCTCTTCTCATTCTCCTAGTTCCCTCTCCCTACCCCACCCCTGCCCGTGTTCCCAATTTGCTCAGGAGATCTTGTTTGGGACTGCTCTTATCTTAGCTGTTATTTACTAGGAAAAAAAAAAGCCAAGTAGTTCTCATTGAGTCAAAATATGCATTCATAAGGGAAGTATAATTCTCATTGTTATAAAGTGCTAAGTGTGAAGCCACTCAATGATTAAAAATTCCAGGACTATCTCATACACATGGCTCAGAACTTAGCACCCTGTATGTTAAAATAATCTGAGATGGGGCTGGAAATATAACCCAGTGCTAGAGATCTTCCTGGTATATATGGCACCTTGGTTCAACATCTAGAACTGCAAACAACAACAACAATAATAAACCCTATATTAAATGATACATGTTATCTCATTTCAATGCCAAAGAAATAGGGAAAACTTGATTTAAGCCATATAATCATTTAGTATATCATATCTAAGATGTTTAATCTTGACTGTTATATTGATTACCTGAAAAGAAAAAAACCCAGGAGATTAGAAAGACAGCAAGCACTCTGTGTTTGTGACAGATATACAGAAACTATTAGGTGTGGAGAAACTCAAATATAGCCCATATAAACCTGAAGAATGATATGCTGTAGTTCACACATTCTCAGACTGGTTCCTGTCCATCAGGAGATGAGCTTTTCCATGTCTTCTGTCATGACTATCTACACCCCATGCTTCAGAAACATTGACAGTCACAGAGCACTGGCAGGACCCTCTGAAACAATGAGCCAAAATGTGTACATGAAAAATAAAAATCAAGAGAGAGATATTGGGGCTCAAGCTGAGGGTCAGATAAGCAAAGCAGCCAAGCTAGTAGCTCGTACTCAATGTGGCTGGAGACTAATTGTCTGAATGTAGCTGGAGACCAAAATGCCCCAAACTGAGTATCTGCTTCTATCTTACATACCTCAGCTGCTGCTATTAAAGGCATGTGATCCCAAATGCCAACATCACCTTTGTGTGAGCTGTTTCTCTTTTAGAGTAGATTAATTTCATGTAGCTCCTTGTGGCCTTGAACGAACAGAGATTGGTCTGCTTGTCTCTTGAGTCCTGGGATTAAAGGAGTGCACAGCACCTCCTAGCTTCTATAGATAGCTAGTGTGGCTGACTTTGCATTCTGATACTTCAGGCAATCGTTATTAAGTCATAAATAATATATCACCACAAATGAATCTTTCATCCCTTAAATTAAGTCAGCTGTTTTGTCACAAACAAAATATGACTAAAAGAATATTCAATAAATACCATCAAGGTAACTGTGGTGGAATGAAAGAAAATGGGCCCCAAAGGGAGTGACACTATTAGAAGGTGTGGCCTTGTTGGTGGAAGTGTGTCATTGTTGGAATGGGCTTTGAGGATTCCTATGCTCAAGCTACACCCAGTAAGACAGTTTACTTCCCATTGCCTGTGGGATAAAGATGTAGCTCCTTCTCCACTCTCAGATCCTTTTCCAGTCCCATGTCTGCCTGCATGCTGCCATGTCCTGCCCTAATGATAATGGACTAAACCTCTGAAACTGTAAGCCATCCCAATTAATTGTTTTCTTTTATAAGAGTTATCAGGGTCATGATGTCTCTTCAGAGCAATAGAAACTCTACTGCTTTTTATAACCTTTTTCCCACCATCTTTTATATGAAGCATGTGTGATTTTTTCATATCAGGCATGGTATTATAGGCTATATAAAAACCATAACTCTGTGACATGTGACTTGTCTGTTAGGATCCCATTTATTCACTAGGATGATTAAATCCTTTCCTCTCCACCCAGCAGATTATAGCAGTCATGGCAGATCCAGAAGGTCTAATGTAAAAGGTTTTACCTACACGTGCTTCTATAGAACAAGTATTTTGACCCATGGCACACTAAGGTTAATAGTATCTAAGATACTATATATCAAGGAATTACGAAGTTTCAGTATAATTTAAAGAGAAAGAAAGAAAAGGTTCCAATCTCCTAAAAGATTTGAGACAGAAAGCACTTTCCATATTTGGTTAATTTGTTTTGGCCTACATTTTTATTATAAAGAATAAATTATGAATTTTTATACAGAAGGTGATATTGTAAAATTTCAGCAAGATTACCTGATACATTATGAAGATGTTTCACACAGATAAATGAGAGCTCACTCAAGAAACAACATATTTTGAGGTTCTGAAGCAGAAAAAGTAGAAGAAACAGAAATCTCTGGAAACTTCCTGGGTGAAAACAAGCGAGTCTAGCAGAATACAAAATTTAACATAACTCTAAAAGTAGATTCCAATCACCCTTTGTTTGAATACCGACCATATTTGGGACTTCTTTCCAATTAACAGATTATCTCATAAGAGCTTATGTGCCTTTGAATGGTAGGTCATAAAGAACATGGCTTATGCATCCTCTGTACCTCTTTGGATCTTTCTTTTTTCCCACATGAAGGAAATTTGACATTATCTTATAAGAGTAAGAGTACACCCATTGTCAAGCTGCATGTAAGGAGGGACTAATGCTTTCCCAAGTATCTGACATTGATTTTTTCCAGCAAAGGAAATGAGCTACCTGGAACTAGATCCAATGATACCCTTGAGTCTTGTCTGACCTGATGATACGTAATGGTAACATGTTGACCACAACCTTATAAAAATCTTCTATCCGGGAGACCAACTATACTTCTTTTAACTTTGGACTCAAAAACTATGAGGAGAATAGGTGTTTGTTGTTTTCAACTATTGACTATGGGGCTGGTTTGTCATGTAATAATAGAAAGTATAGCAACATTAACAAAACAAAATGGGAAACGAAGGAGGAGAAAAAAAATCTGGGGTGAAGCACTTGCTATGTGCAGTGATGGACATAGGTTAATTTTGAAGATTACTTAGGACAACCAAATGAACCTGTCACATAGAATTTAAGTATGCCACACACATCTGTCACTCCAGCAGTGGCTAAGGATCAACTTATCTGTCAGGGCCCATATATTTTGGGAATCTATTCCACCTGGCCATGAGTTCTGGCGAGCCCAGAATTTCAACTGTCTTTTAGATGTCAGATAATGGCTGCTAGATACCCTGGTCTTGGTAGAGAATGACCTCTTCTAAATAACAATAGCCTTGGGCTAGGTGAGTCTACAGCCTCCCTGAAGGCAAAGGAGAGTGCTGGTATGGAGTGCCTGAGAGCTTGAATACATGCTGCAAAAGAGTAGCTCTAGGATTTAGAGAAATAATTGCTATCCACCCTTTATACATGACAATAGATGTATTCTGTCATTGCCCCCCTCTTTGGATGGTTACTTAAGATGATCTATCAATAAACTGTGGCCTTCAGTATTAACTGATTGCCCTCCTGATATGACCAAATGTCTCTGTCTCTTCTTTAATGTCACTGGATAGCTAGGCCTTCCTTCATCCACACTCCCTGACTCAGGGTCAGACCTGGTTTGTTTGGCTGGTTCAGATCACAGCTCTGAAGACATCAGTCCAAGAGAAATGGCTCCCGAACATGGGGCTAATACAGATTGTCCTCAAGACTTAGCCTTCAAGATATCGGTCTATTCAATTTCCAAAGTTTCTTATTCTCCTTTGATTTCAGTGAGAACTTTCTCATTTACAATAGTTTGTTAGTTCATCTTTGTTACGGACATGTGTACTGATTGATACATTTTTCAAGTTAGCAAATATCTGTTACAAAAATGAAACTCTGTGAAGATAAATGCCCCATTTGTCTGGCTTATCTTAGTAAAGAAACAAGGCTCCATCAACAACCAGTGCACCCTGACCCTAGAAAATCATCAAAACCCAACTTCAGACACTATCAGCAAGTCATAGGAATTCAAATCCCCTGGCTTGGTTGTATTTTCCTTAGGTTCTTTAAACGCATTCAAATACAATGTCTTTAACCTGAAATCTGCTGGAAATGTACAAAAGATAAGGCCCAGGAGGCTGGGGAAGTGTCCAAATGTATTCATTCCAAAGGAAGGGAATGATCCTGTGCTGATGCCTGCCTCAGTTTCTAGATTCTAGCACAAAAACATCCCAGTATCATTGTTTGAATGCCAGCAAAACTGCTTTCCTGGAATTAGATAGTTCCATATCAAGAAAGACCATCTATGCAAAGTTTACTGAAGATTAAACTTGGAAATCATAAGCAATGAAACATGCACATCAAAGAGGACCAAAGATTCAGGAAGATATAAATAGCTCAGGAAAGTATAAATAGCAGTACAATTTAAAACACTGAGAGTTACCATTTAGAGTTTTCATATATCAGATATTCCAATACATTCTTAGTTTATATTAAATATTCAACATACAGTCCATCACTACTTTGCATAAACATCATAGCAGACCGTGAGAACATGGGTTGGTCACCTGGGTCACCTTCATTGAGTGGGTTATGTGATCAACAAATGGGTCACCTTTTCCTGTTACTAAAGGGATTAATTACATTTTTCATGTAAATGAAATCATTCATGCACACACACACACAGCATCATTTCTAAGGGAAGCTGAATTACCTCTTGCCATGTCAGACACAATTAATTCTTCCTCCCCTTAACACCCACAGGCTGCTCTGCCAAGTTTAGAACAATAATCATATGCAGCTTCAAATGTCTCCAAGCAGTTTTATTTGTCCTTCTCTCCCTGAGACAGTGGAATTCCTCCTTTGCTTCAGTATGCTTTTCTTTCATTAAAAAAAAAAATCTAAGAAAAGCCTTAGCAAATTACTGAAGAACCCTTTCATCCTGGATAGAAGTTTAAGCTTACTCTGTGGTTTTGGGTATGTGGGTGGTGAGCAAAATTCAACGTAGTAGACCAGAACGGTGTACACTTCTGACTAATATTGAATACAAACTAGACATTCATTTCTCACCGTAGTGGGGGACCATGTGGTCAGTGACGGGAATGTTAGCCTGACTTCAATTATTTGTGGTCAAAAGGAACACAGGAATCCCAACTATCCAAAATTAAATGAACTTATTTTATCCCAAGATCTGTCACTGTATTAGAAAAGGATCATTCCATCTGAATTTAATTTTTCAATTAAAACAAGAGCAGCATGTTCCTAGTCCTTTGTGAAGTTGTGACAGTCTGTACCCCAAGCATCTACATTGAGGTGGGGGGGGCTTGCAGGGTGACTGAGGGTAGCTCCCCTTAATTTGCTCAGAAAGAATTTCCATTGAGAAAAAAAATCACAGAAAGTATAAATACTTGTGCAACATGGCCACTTTGCCATCTCTTCCTTATGAACTGACAGGCCCTTCCCCCAACACCAATGGGGGCTGGGGATCACAAAACACGTAGAATCTTGGTTGAACTGCAAGACAGTTTAAGGTCTGAATCCATAGATAGCGAAGCAATCATCCCTAATCGCCCTCAAGCATGCCAAGTGGAAAGTTTTTTTTTTTTTTCAAAGACCTCCACCAGAATGATTTTCAGCGGCATTTGTGTTCTGACAGAATCGTTTCTGTGATTGTACACCCAATTTCCTATAAAAGACTCTCCTGAGGTCCTTTCTGAATGAGAAAGAAAAATGAACAAAGACCTCCTGGGCTTATTAGAGGTGGGGGAAAGGCTTTTTAAAAAAGATCTCAAAAAGGAAGAGGGAGTTTTCACCTGGAAACGATAGTCAAGATGAAACAATCTCTTTACAATATGTATGACTCGTGTAAGGGGTTTTGTGCTAGTCCCTGGAAAGGAATGATCAAGGCCACTCAATCAAGATTCTCTTGGGCATAATAAATAATGAGGATTATGGTAACTTATACTTGTTTTTTCCTTCCTGTGTCTGTGTAATAAATATGCACCTTATAAAGTTATCTATTTTGAGGAAACAGAAGCTACATTTGGTTATTTATGTAGGACGATATGTTCTGGAAAGGTGTTATGACTTGTTCTCAATCTGTGTTGGGGGGAAAAAAGGTGTTTGCTCTGTGTCCTGAAATAAGTTGCTAGGAACTCAGTAATTCTTGAAACTTGACAGGAACAGAGGACTGAGGGAAGCTTGAGAGAATGTAATTCAATAGGGGCCAATGAATTATCCAGTGAAGCCATGAGACCACACCACTGTTCCATGAGCAATCATGATGGTGGTGTTTCTGTTGTTCATAAATCAATGAACAATGGCTCTTATTTTTTGTTGAGCCTTGCTTTTTGTTATTATACTTTTTATTCATTTTTGTGCCCTGTTTTTGCCCAGAATTTCGGTTGTGGAGAGATTTTTGAGACAGAACACACACCACACCCTCATTAGGTCATAACTGTATTCTATTTAGATCCTTGGAGCATGATTTAAATGAGTAGATTTTCCTGTATTAGGCCCCTTAGTAATGAAGTCATCATATTTATTCGCCAAAGTTAAACATATAGACATTTCCTTTTTGTCAGTGTTGGATGAGATGAAAAATCCTGGCATACTGCTGAAATGTTCTACGTGACATAAAGCCCTGTACTTTTCCCACTGGATTAATCCTATACAAGCCATAAACAGACTCTTTTAACCAGAACACATAGAAATTGAAGGAGGTGCATGTAGAGTTCTACATTATTCAGTATGATAGCAGCAAACAGGTTCAGGGAATTGATGCCCAATTCACTGTTTTAACTTTCTTCTTGTAAATTAAATGGGATAGCAATTCATCAGCACATTCATAAATCCATTAAAGAAAGTTTACCAGGGAATGACCACCAAGCAATCTACTCATTTTGTCATTGCGACTGCCAATAACATAATACAGAACACTGTGCAAGCTATAAAGAAAAAAACAAGGTTTAGTTTGGTTCATAACTATGACCTGAGGTTGAGGGATTACATCTGATGATGGCCTTCTTGCTGATGGTGTTCAAAGAAAACACAGGGCATTGCACCAAGGACAAGAGCTACTTCGAGAATGGGTAAACAGTAGACCGTCTTACAACAAAATCTATTATCCCACAAATCCATTAATGACATGGATGGACTTGTCCATTCATGAAGGAAAGCCCTCAACTCCTCTTTAAGGTGCCACCTAGTCCTTTCTCTCAATATCTCCAGAATGATT
The DNA here is from genome assembly GCF_003668045.3 of Cricetulus griseus. Taxonomy (NCBI): domain Eukaryota; kingdom Metazoa; phylum Chordata; class Mammalia; order Rodentia; family Cricetidae; genus Cricetulus; species Cricetulus griseus. The sequence continues at coordinate 21,404,191 of NC_048597.1, forward strand.
CAGTTTTTAACTGGATCTTAGAGAGGTTAAGCTGTATTTATATCACAATAAATTGTAGTACCAACTAAGTAAGGACTAAATGTGATGGGGTTGGTGGTTGATTGTCAATGTCACAGGGTCTGGAATTATCTAGGAGACAAGCCTTCAGGAACACATCAGAGAAATTAGGAAAGCTGCTTCTTCAGTCTAATCTCTACACAAACAATACATTTTGTGCATGTGATTTGACTCATTTATTACCCCCATATCCACAAGGTTTATTAAAGCAGAATGAGGCATATTCACCAGTAGTTTAAAACAGCAACCTATGTGTGATTAATTATATAATGCTATGATAGTTGTGGTTGCCAACACAGACAATACTGGTGCACATAAAAGATAAAATGTTTTGTGAAACATGGCTGTGCTCTTTTTTAGTACCAGCATTAATTTTATCATGATACAAAACTCATGCTAAGATTAAGAGTACAAAATTATCAGAAGCTTTCATTCTCTGGATGGATTTAGTATTAATATATGATACTCCATTCAGTCTGACACTTTACTGAATGCATGATCAGGGAAACTTGGAAATTTCCAGAACTATCTAAACTATCTTGGCTATTAATCTTATTCTTTCTTTTTAAAGGGGAGAGAGAGAGAGAGTATGATTGTCTTTGACCCTCTGTCCTTAGTCTCCATGACTCCCATCCCATTCAGCAGCGCACAAGAGGGAGAGAGAGAGAGAGAGAGAGAGAGTATGATTGTCTTTGCCAGTGAACTTGTGGTTGTGGCCACTCCCAAAGGAGGACTGGGTGGTGCATTGGCTCTGGTTTCAATGCCTGAGCTGAGGACAGAGACCGCTGTGTGAATTTGGCCATGAATGTTGGCCAGGCAAGATGCCCCTACAAGAGAGGGTTTCTCATTTGCTAAGAACTCACTGATACGTGCAATGGTGAAGGAGTCCCAGAAAGAATCCCTATATACTTGCCACGCCCTGGAATTACAAGCTGATACCAACACACGTATTTTTCTAAGAGATTGATTTTAAGTTCTTAAAGCACTCTACCAACTGAGCTACCTCCCCAGCTAAAGATTTTTTTCTTAAACTGGAAAAAACTAGCATTTTTGTCTTTTATTATTCATTTACCTAATGATTAGTTACATTTTAAAATGTAAGTAATTTGGTGTATTGTTTAAAAATTCAAAGCTATGATGTGGAGCTTTGACAATGCAGAGGTAGTTTCACACCTATGTTCTATTATTTATTTTAGGTATAAAAGTCAGAAAGTTGATTCCAAAACAACACACCCTATATAGCTACTTATTTATTTTAAATTTAATTTCTCTAAAATCCCTGTTACAACAGATACTACTCAGGAATAGGACATAGGGTCATAGATCAGAAAGTCCATACAACCTGGATGATTTAGTCATTTACATCCTAACACATTTGTTGAGATTTGTGAATAATAAATACCTTGGCAGGCATGTATCATTATTATTTCTTGCTTTGTTAGAACTGCAGTTACTTTAGAGGGACATAGCATATTTTTAAAAGGGGAAGAGTGATTTACACCATAATCAATTACTCACCCACGGCTTTAAGATCATTATTTATATGTTGCTTAATCTATTACTTTATTTAATGGTTACTTTCATTATGTATTCAATTAATGTTGTAAACATAGTATTGATTTTAAGGATAGTACTTTTTATAAAATATGCCTGATCATAAAACTGAGAATCAGAATTTGAAGTATAAAAATGAATCTGAGCCTAGTTTCACTAACATTTAGAAGTGTATGTCAACCTTTCTGCTTTTGAGTTATAGACGCAGGAGAGAACTCAAATACCAGAAGATCATATCTCAGAACACTGCAGTTTTTCATGACAATTATCCTATTAAACATCCGTTAATGCTGTACTCTTAAGGAAAATATTTTATTTGAAAAGTTTCTCTCTTGCATATAAGGGAGCTAAACAGACAATTTAAACTTCAGATATCATTTTGTCAAGGATAGGTTTAAGTTTGTGAATATTGAGTCTAGGGGATGTAGATAAGTTGTCAAAAGCATAATGAGAAATTAATTTAGTCATTTTCCACACAGATCCCATCAGGCTTGTACATATGCACTTAACCTAAGGTGGCTTTTGAATGGGTGATGTAATGGTGGTTTATAATCCCATTTCCAGGGTTCTGTGGTCCTGCTCGGGGACACTTGACACCAGGGGTCTGCTCACTGGATCCGAACTTGGCAGCAGGATGCAACACAACCGGAGACTGCCAAGGGCCCAGTAACAGCCGCACCTTCATCCACAAAAAGAGGACAGACATCAGAGTATTGGAACTGGTTGCATCTACCAGAAGGGAACCTTGGTCCCAAGCCCACCAGGAGAGGAAGAGACCCACCAGAAGAAAGGATGAGAAGAGGACAATGTAAAAGCACATGCAACAACAGAAAAACCAATATGACACCACCAGAGACTAGGGACCATACACCAGCAAGAACACATCACAATGAAGATGAAGCAGAAGAGAATGACCTTAAAAACATCTTCATGAAAATGATAAAGGGCCTCAAAGAGGACATAAGATACCTTAAAGAAATGGGAGAAAAAACAAACCAAAAAAAAAAAAAGATACCAACAAATCTCTCAAGGAAACAATTCAAGACTTAAAAACTGAAATAGAGACAATAAAGAAAGCACATCTGAGGGAATGCTGGAAATAGAAAAGCTGGGTAAATGATCAGGAACTACAGAAGCAAGCATAACCAACAGATTACAAGAGATGGAAGAGAGAATCTTAGGAGTTGAAGACACACTAGCGGAAATAGACTTATCAACCAAAGAAAATCTTAAGTCCAACAAAGACATGAGAATGAAAAGACAAGAAGCTTACAGAACACCAAATAACTGAATCAAATAAAAAGTCTCCTGGACACATAATAATCAAAACCCTAAACACACAGAATGAAAAGAAAATATTAAGAGCAGCAAAGGAAGCCGGTGTTGGTGGTGCATGCCTTTAATCCCAGCACTTGGGAGGCAGAGGCAGGCGGATCTCTCCAAGTTCGAGGCCAGCCTGGTCTCCAGAGCAAGTGCCAGGATAGGCTCCAAAGCTACACAGAGAAACCCTGTCTCAACCACCCCCCCAAAAAAAAAGAGCAGCAAAGGAAAAAGGTCAAGTAACATCTAAGGAAAATCTATCAGAATTACACCTGAGTTTTCCATGGAAACTCTGAAAGCCAGAGGTCCTGGATAGATATTCTACCTCCACTAAGAGACCATGGATGCCAGCCCAGACTACTATACCCAGCAAAGCTTTCAATCAATATAGATGGAGAAAACAAGATATTCCATGACAAAACCAGATTCAAAAAATACATATTCATCAATCTAGCCCTACAGAAAGTTCTGGAAGGAAAACTGCAAACCAAGGAAATTAACTACAACCAGAAAAATATAGACAATAGATAATCCCACTTTACCAACAGCAAAATGAAAAAAGGGATGGAATCCTACACATAATTTCACCACCACACCAAATCCAAAACAAACAAGAATGAACAATCAGTGGTCATTACTATCCCTCAATATTAACGGTCTTAACTCACCTTTAAAAAGACACAGGTAAGCGGAATGGACAAGAAGACATAATCCATCCTTCTGCTGCATACAAGAAATGCAACTCAACTTCAAAGACAGACAGTACCTAAGAATTAAAGGTTGGGAAAAGATGTTCCAATCAAATGGACCAAAAAAAAAAGGGGGGGAGGGTAGCAATACTAATATCCAAATTGTATTTTAAATTAAAATCAATGAAAAGAGATGAAGGAGGTCACTTCCTACTCACAGGGGAAATCCATCAGGATGAAGTCTCAATTCTGAACATTTATGCCGCAAATACAAAGGCATGCACCTTTGTAAAAGAAACATTACTGAAACTCAAATCACACGTAAAACCACACACACTTATAGTGGGATACTTCAACAACCCACTCTCACCACTTGACAGGAACACCAGACAGAAACTTTACAAAGAAAGAAAGGAACTAATAGAAGTTATGGCACAACTGGGCTTATCAGATATCTATAGAACATTATATCCAAATACAAAACAATTTACCTTCTTCTCAGTACCACATGAAACCTTCTCTAAAATCGACCACATCCTTGGCAACATAGCAAACATCAACAGGTACAAAAGAATTAAAATAACCCCTTGTATCTTATCAGAGCACCATGCTTTAAAGTTAGAATTCAACAACACCACAAATTGCAGAAAACCTGCAAACTCATGGAAATTAAGGAACACCCAATTACAGAATTCCTGGGTCGAGGAAGAAATAAAAAACAAATTAAGATTTCCTAGAATTCCTAGAATGACATTGCGGACACAACATACCCAAACTTATGGGACACTTTGAAAGCAGTTCTAAGAGGAAACTTCATAGTGCTAAGTGCCCACATGAAGAAACAGTAGAATAGTCACACTAGGGAATTAATAGCACAACTGAAAGCTTTAGAAAACAAAGAAGCCAATATGCCCCGGAGGAGCAGATGCCAGGAAATAATCAAATTGAGGGCTGAACTCAATGAAATGGAAACTAGGAGAACAATACAAAGAATCAATATAACAAAAAGTTGGTTCTTTGAGAAAATCAACAAGATAGATAAACCTTTATCCAAACTTACCAACTCGCAGAGCGTGAACATGCAAATTAATAAAATCAGGAATGAAAAGGGGGTCATAACAACAGACACAGGGGAAATCCAGAGAATCATTAGGTCATACGTTTGCTATAGCAATAAGACAGCAAAGGAGATAAAGGGAATAAAAATCAGAAAGGAAGAAGTCCAACTCTCACTATTTGCAGATGATATGATAGTCAACATAAGTGACCCGAAAAACTCTACCAGGGAACTCCTACAGCTGATAAACACCTTCAGCAGAGTGGCAGGATACAAGATTAACTCAAAAAATCTGTAGCCCTACTATATACAGATGACATATTCGTGGAGAAAGAAATCAGAGAAACATCACCCTTTACAATTGCCACAAACAACATAAAATACCATGGGGTAACACTAACCAAAAAAGTGAAATACCAATACCATAATAATTTTGAGTCTCTAAAGAAAGAAATTAAAAAAAAAACCAGAAAATGGAAAGATCTCCCATGCTCTTGGATAGGTAGGATCTACATAGTAAAAATGGCAATCTTGCCAAAAGCAATCTACAGATTCAATGCAATCCCCATCAAAATCCCAACACAATTCTTCACTGACCTTGAAAGAACAATTCTCAACTTTATATGGAGAAACAAAAGACCCAGGATAGCCAAAACAACCCTGTACAATAAAGGAACTTCTGGAGGCATCACCATCCCTGACTTCAAGCACTATTACAGAGCTATATTTCTTAAAACAGCTTGGATCAGCACAAACCTAGACAGGTAGACCAATGGAATAGATTTGAAACCCTGATATTAACCCACACACCTACGAACAGCTGATTTTTGACAAACAAGCTAAATTTATATGATAGACTAAAGAAAGCATCTTCAAATGGTTCTGGCTTAACTGGATGTTGGCATGTAGAAGACTGCAGGTAGATCCAAGGCTACCATCATGCATAAAAATTAAGTACAAATGGATCAAAGACCTCAACATAAACCCAGCCACATTGAACCTATTAGAAGACAAAGTGGGAAATACCCTTGAATTAATTGGTAAAGGAGACCACTTCCAGAACATTACACTAGTAGCACAGACATTGAGATCAACAATTGATAAATGAGACATCCTGAAACTGAGAAGCTTCTGTAAGGCAAAGGACACAGTCAGCAAAGCAAATGGCAGCCCACAGACTGGAAAAGATATTCACCAACCCCACATCTGACAGAGGGCTGATCTGCAAAATATACAAAGAACTCAAGACACTAGTCTCCAAAACACCAAACAGTCCAATTAAAAAATGGGGTACAGAACTAAATAGACAATTCTCAATAGAGGAATCTAAAATGGCTGAAAGACACATAATAAAGTGTTTAACCTTAGCCATCAGGGAAATGCAAATCAAAACACCTCTGAGATACCATCTTACTCCTGTCAGAATGGCTAAAATCAAAACCACAATGACAGTTTATGCTGGAGAGGATGTGGAGAAAGGGGAACACTTCTCCACTGCTAGTGGGAGTGCCAACTTGTACAGCCACTTTGGAAATCAGTATGGCTACACCTCAAGAAAATGGGAATCCGTCTACCACAAGATCCAGCAATTCCACTTTTAGTCATATACCCAAATGAAGCACATTCATACAACAAGGACATCTGTTCAATGGTGTTCATAGCAGCACTATTTATAATAGCCAGAAACTTGCAGCAGCCTAGATGCCCCTCAACTGAAGAATGAATAGAGAAAATGTGGTACATTTACACAATGGATTACTACTTAGCAGAAACAAACAATGGAATCTTGAAATTTGCAGGAAAATGGATGGAACTAGGAGAAACCATTCTGAGTAAGGTCAGGCAATCACAAAAAGACTAACATGGTATGTACTCACTCATATGTGGATTTTAGAAATAGAGTAAAGCATTACCAGCCTACAATCCACATTGCCAGAGAAGCTAGTAAACAAGGAGGACCCTAAGAGAGACATACATGGTCCCCTGGAGAAGCGGAAAGGGATGAGATCTCCTGAGCAAATTGGAGCACAGGAGGAGGGGCTAGAGAGTTAGGAGATTGAGAAGGGGAGAAGAGGAGGGGTGAGGAGGACATGAGGAAGCAGAAAGGTTGAGTTGGGGTAAGAATAGAATAAAACAAGAAAGGAGATACCATAATAGAGGGAGCCATTTGAGGTTTACAGAGAAATCAGGCACTAGGGAAAGGTCTGGAGATCTACAAAGATGACACCAGCTAACAATCTAAGCCACAGAGGAGAGGCTACCTTAAATACCCTCCCCTGATAGTGAGATTGATGACTGACTTTTATACCATCTGATAGCCCTCATCCAGCAGCTGGTGAAAGTAGAAGCAGACACACACAACTAACCACTGAACTGAACTGGAATCCAGTTGCTGAAAAGGACAAGTGATGAGCAAAGTGGTCCAGACCAGGCAGGTGAAACCCACAGAAATAGCTGACCTGAACATCTGGGAGCTCTTGGTCCCCAGACTGATACCTGGGATACCAGCATGGGACTGATCCAGATCCCAGGAATATGGGTTTCATTGAGGAAAACTCAAAAATCTACAGGACCTCCTGTAGTAGTTCAGTACTTATCCCTAGCATAGGTGTGGACTTTAGGAGCCCATTCCACATAGAGGAATACTCCCTGTGCCAAGACACACGTGGGGTGGACCTAGGCGCTATCCCAAAGGCTATGATAGACTCTGATGACACCCTATGGAAGGCCTCACCATCCAGGGGGAGCAGAAAGGATATGTGATAGGTAGGGTTTTAGTTCGGGAGGGTGGTTGGAGAGGAGGGGAGGGAGCTGAAACTAGGATTGTCATGTAAAACAATCTTGTTTCTAATTCAAATAAAAAAATCTGCCAAAAAATAATAATCCCATTCCCCTTCCCTGGAATGTTGCTTCATTCTTCACAATGTAGTCTGATGAGATTACCTCATCACGTCCTAGCTTATGCTTGTTTGGCTTGTAAGGAACATTGAGGGTTCCAATTGTTCCCACAATGTCTCTCTTATAGAATCTCCTTGATTTTCTATTTCTGCTACTTAGTAAAGCAAAGATCCGTTAACTTTGCTCCTCTGTATTCTGATGGCCAGCTTATTGATTTCTCTTTCCAATCAACACTACATACTGTTGCTGTACTCACTGCCAATCCTCTGTTGTAAACAGTCACTTCTTATTGTCTAGAGTAAATATCAATTGCTTAGCTTCGAGTCGGAAGCTCATTATTATAGGACCTCAACTAATTTCTCAGCTTTCTCCTCATACCTTCAGTCTCACATGCCCTAACTTCTGGTCACATTCATCAATCTATTTGCCATTCTTCATGTCTGATGTTGTTTTCCTGATATTGGCACCAGTTTTTTACTACATCTAAAACTTCATAAATGATTCATTCACAATTCAAAAAAAAATCTCAAAATGGTTACAAATGTCACTATTCAGAATCCATGTTCTAACCTACAGTGTCATAAGATTGTCTCAATGGTAATCATAGTACATAACATACATAGTCCTTTACTAAATGTATACATGTATACCTAGCTATATTTCTAGAACAAAAGTACGTGAAAATAAGAGAAACATTCTATATTGGCTTCTGTTTAGCTGTAGTGTCTCCAGTAACATAGGTGTGTTGTTAGAAATACTTTGGTTGGTTTTAAATAATTTATGTTACATATAAATTATGTTACATATATATATATATATATATATATATATATATATATATATCCTGTTAGAATGCAATATGGTACTGTTTTTTAATGAATGATACAGGACAATATTTGTTGATATTGTAATACTGGCTTACAAAGTCATCAGAGATCACTGAAGATTGTCAGGTTGTTTGTCTCCAAGGTAAGGAGATACAGACTGCAAAGATGTGAGGCAAGGAGTTCTGTATCCTGGGCACTGCTGATTTTAATCTGTTGCCTGGGGGAGGCCTGCAGATGTTATTGTCCTTCTCCTATAGAAAAGGCATGCAGGTCCATAGAGCTTCATCTCTAACACTAACCCCTCCTCCTTGCTGGATATGTTCCCATGTACTGTGGCACTGACTGTAAAGAATTTTATTGTTTCCCTGCAAAAAATAGAAACAACTTTAAGTTTAGAGAAGAAAAGTTGGGCATTTTGTTTTGTCTGTGGTAACTTTCTATCTCATTGGAATTCATGCTGAATTTCCAGAGAGCAGGAGACACTCAACTAAAGGGCAGTGTTCTCAAGAGGGAGGAACAATCAAGCCACTGTGAGGCCCGTGCCCTCATGTCACCTTCCTGGGCCCAGAAGCTCAGTGGAACTTCCTTCTGCTGGGTGACACCCTGCACCAGACTCCCACCTATTATTGCTTCCTTCTCAATACCAAAGGAAATTGTTTTGCTTCTGTTTTGTTAGATGGAAGGTCATAGGGCATTAGGCCAAGGGAACCCTCAAGGAATGTAAAAAATAGCAAGGATGAAAGTCTCGTGCCAGCTAGAAGAACAGGGATTTGATTTCCTACGGGAACTTCCAGTTATGTTGCTCCCCTCCCCAAAAATATGATTTCTCCTGGATTCAATATTAGCTCTTGTTCATTTCCTTTTGGCCTTTCCTTCCTGTCCTTTTTCCATGCATCCCTGGTGTTGTTTGTTTGTTGTCTGAATCTGTCTCTTTCACCCTTCAGAGTTAATAGATGTATTGATTTCATCTGCACTATCAAAGCAAAAAAATAATAATAATGGTTTTTGCCTTAGGTTTTTCTGAAACTTTGTATTTAAGATTTCTTTTTCATGAACAAAAATCCTTCCAGGCTCTATGTGTGGTTAACTGGGGCATGTTTGCAGAGCAGAGAATGGGAGCCTCCTGTCTTTTCCCTGCCTGTCTGCTTTCTCCATGCCTTCCTCACCACACGCTTGGCTGACATGCTTGGAGGAAAAGCTTTCCCAGACAGGATGTTAGGGGGTTGCTGGGCTCAGGCATTGCTTCTTTGCTCCTTCTAAAATGAAAATAAAATGTGGGCTATATGAATGATTACAAGTCCAGAATCTAGAATCGTCTTCTTCGTCTACTTGTATTATGAATGCTCAATGACTTGAAATAACTAAGCCTCAGTTTCCTTTAAAAAAAAAAAAAAGGAAGTAGTTCCTGACCTTTTACCTCTTGGAATTGAAGGAAAGATCAACTAAAACTGTCAAAGAAGAACATGGAAAATCCATGAAGCATTAATATATAGCAAAGAGATTTTTTTAAGAGATATGACTAGTAAGCTGTGAGATTACATACGAATTATTCTTTGGAGTCCCAAGGCTATAACTCATGAGTGGAGACAAGCTTAGCAATACTGAATATCTAGCAGCCACTCTTCAATCTCTATAGTAACTTACTCATCTCCTGATGGCTCTACCTTTCTAGGAGGTTCTCTTGTGCTGGCTACCCTGGCTAGTTTTTTTTTTTTTTAATCATCTTGACATAGGTCAGGATCATAAGAGAAGAGAAAAACTTGAATTTATAAACAAAACAAGCAAAAGAACCCTACGCACATCAGACTGGCCTTCAGGTAAGTAAGACAGGGGTCATGATTGGAGAGCACAAAGTCTGCCAGAGCATTATCACCATGGTCCTAGTTGGTATAAGAAAGCAGGTGGAGCAAACCATGGGGGCCAAGCCAGTAGGCAGCGTTCCTCAATGGCCTCATCTTCAATTCCTGCCTTTAGGTTTCTGCCTTGAGTTTTGTCCCTACCTTCCACTGGACTGTGATGGACTATGAGCTGTTAAATGAAATTAACCATTTCCTACCCAGAGGCTTCTGCTCCCGATGTTTATCTCACACAACTAGGATGACGAGCTCTACAATATCCTGACTGCAGCCACAAAAGTGAACTTAGTTTAAAATGTAGACACTTCAGTTTTGTAAATTCAGGAACATAAATTCTGGAAAAAGTGACCATCATACCTTCAATGCCCCTGTCTTCTAGGATCCTGAACAGTATTTTGAGTCTATGTCCAAGGGATGCTGTGGTTATCTGAAGCTCAGATGGCATACAGATAAGTAGGATGGAATGATTGTCATTTCCGTAAGTTAGTCCATTTCCTTTTAGAAAAGATGAGAAAACGCATGAAGGTTCAAAGTCCATCTTACTCTTGGCACACACAGAAGCTTCCTATCTGCAGGAAGATTGATGTTCACTGGGCTAATTTTGGGCTCAAGAATTATGGCAGGCACCCTGCCATGTGCTCAGTAAATGTTAGCAAAGAAAGACTTAGAAGTGGCATTAGATTTCTGAGTTGGGCTGACGAGTAGGTTATCCCACAGCCTCGGCTACCAGCATCATCATTTTCTCCACTTGGAGAACTGGAAATATTCTGCTTCCTCTTCCAGAACCAATTACTATTCTACAGGGGAAAAAAAGCAGCTCGAAAAGCTGTGGTTTTGCTTGTTTGGTTTTGGTTTTGTGTTGGTTAGTTTTTTTGTTTTGTTTTGTTTTTAAGTTTTAAGTAGAACTTTTAAATCCCACAAAACACGAAGAGCATGTGAAATGGATTGCTTTGAGGACTGTGTCTTTCGAATGAAAGGAATCCTGATAAATCAAGGTTTTAAGTTACATGTATTTAAGAGCCATAGCTAATGTACGTAAGAGTCATAACTACTAAATGTTCAGGCTGGAAGCTGAATTCATTCTCTTTCCGTGAGTTTCTCTCGAGTGACCAAGGAATGATGCTGACCAAGTATGTGCTGTATGCTCCAACGGTTTGGTCTCGGTCTACAGTGGAATCTTTGCCTCACTGATAGGTTCCTATTGCCTTTCCAGTTAGCTCCATATTTCACCCTGAATGCGACTATCTTGAAATGTTTCATAACATGTAGGTTCCAATTATATCTCAACTTCGTGGTGGGTATCTCCAGGTAATTCTAGGCTTTAAATAAATAAAACCTCAGCTTATTTTCTTGTTATTACTTGTTTGTGTCTATCACTGCCAGGGCACTAAATCTTCTCAATTCTAATTCAGCAATATTGTCTTTTCTGTTTGTCACAATGACTGACTACTCTATTTCAGCAGAATTCCTCTCTGGGGTCTTCGCCCACAAGCTGAATCTTCTCTAATCTGACCGTCACAATGATTTGAGGGAGTTTCCTGAAAGCACAAATTGGATCATATCTTTTCCTCTTTTGGCGCCTACTCCACCCACACCATCCCCCCACATTCAACTGTTCTTTGCTGAAAAAGATCTCAGAATGGCTTGGAAATTGTATGGCCAGAAAAATCTGCCTTGATCCCACCCCCTTTCATCACATTACCATATAAAACAGCTCCCCTTAAAGCCTCTCTCATACTGACTGCCCAATCCCATTGGTACTTGAGCCAGGAAAACCACTATACCTTTTCTTATACTGTGAAATTTCAGGTCCTGCTCCAAACAACACCATCTCTTCTGTGTCTTGCATTCTATTCTTTTTGTCAGCAATAAGTGTTCTCCCTCTCCTATGCTCACGGGTCACTCTAACTACAACCTCTGCGAGAACTTGGCATATACGCATTACTCTCTGCTCCTGGGTAATAAGTTGACTGAGAAGACAGAACATCAGTCACTAGCTCTCTCATCAAATGCTAACTCCAGCCTAAGCGCTCTGATTTGGAACCTGACCATGTCACTCACCATTTGTTTTCCAAAAGGTAAATTGATTAGCCTTTCCAGGCCTGTAAATATGGGATATTGTCTTCTCTTTTTCAGGGAAGAGCATGTTATCAAAATTTGATCTGCATTTTAGGCTTCTGGCAATAAAATAAATAGGGAATGTTCAAAGGGCAAGTATACTCTGGTTCCTAATCCAAACACTGAATTGCAAGTAAGTGATTAGCTGTCATAAGAAAGGGACATTCTCAGTCAAAAGAAGAGAAACACATAGGCCCTTGGACAGGGCAAGGCATGATCCAGGTCCTCTAAGGAGATTTTTTTGTGACCAAAACAGGGTATGCCTCTGATTGGTAAAGAATAAACATACTGCATTTGCACCAGGTCACACTGTGGAGTCATTTTGAAGAGACGAGACTTAGGATCTGAAGATGAGTGTCTGATTATTCTAAACACAATGAGACAGGAGGGACAGAATCTGCGGTCAGAAAAATGACAGCATGTATGTCTACACTGTTGATTGTGTCACCCGCCCTGCTTTGTTCACTTTAGATTCCAGCCTTACTAGGCTGTCTTCAGAGAGTGCCTATATGTTATGCCTGCTAATCTACCCTAGTTAAACCTTTGTTTGTCTGAGTAATGTTGTTTCTGTAGAGTTGAGTTTTTCTTTTGGCCATCGGAGACAATTCTAAGTTAGGGGGGGTGCAGTGGTATAAATGAGAAATGACTCCTAAGGACTGATCTATTTAAACACTGGCTACCCAGGTGTACTGCTATTTGAGGAGATTATAGAACTTTTAGGAGGTGAAGACGTGCTGGAGAAAGCATGTCACTCAAAGTGGGCTTTGGGGGTTTATAGCTTCAACCTGCTTCCTGATCTCCATGTCTCTCTCTGTCTCTATGTGTCTCTGACTCTCTCCCTCTGTCTCTGTCTCTGTGTCTGTATCTATGTCTCTCTCTTTCTGTGTGAATAAAATGTGATAACTGAACTTCCTGCTCCTTCCCCCATACCTGTCTGTTGTGCTGCCTTCCTGCCATGATGGAATCTATCCCTCCACAGTCTTAAGGCAAATTATACCCTTTCTTTTTTAAGTTTCTTTTGGTCATAGATTTGTATCAAAACAATAAAATGGTAACTATCATATGTGGTCAGAATCATGTTCGTGCTGTCTCTGTTGTCTTCCAGTTGTGTTTTATTCAGATTCCTTACATACAACATAAAAGTAAACACATTTATTAACACTATGTTATAGTATGCTTTGAATTTCCTTAGTTTATTCATTCATATGTTGCTTTTATTATATATATACATGATATAATACATACATATCATATCACATACATTGTACTGGTCACTAATAAACAATTATATCTAAGGAACATAATCTCTATTCTCATGTAAGAAGTCTAGTCTAGTAACACAACTTGTGAAATGTTATCCTGTTTCAATTGCTCATGGAAATGTCAGTTTACTCAATGAATAAAAACTTACATCACATTAATCTCATCTTTGCTCACTCAATTTTCCATTTTTAGCATTTTACAGTGTAAGAAGCTTTCTGTTCCCACACTAATATTATCTTTATTATATCTCCAATACCTAAAATTTTATGAATGTGGAAGTATATCAAAAAATGAAATTAAAGTGGATTATCATTATTGGTTCTCTCTGACAATCTTGGTTGTCATTTGATTGGATCTGGAATCAATTAATAACCACACCTCTGGATAAATCTATAAGATTATCTGCTCTAAGAATTAACATAACAGGAAAGATTCTCCCTGGAGAATGGGCAGTATCTCCAGGCAGCAGCTAGAAAAAAGTAATATTCCTTTTGCTTGCCTGTCATTACCTGCCATTGCTTCTTGCTGGTAAGTTCATTTACTTGGTCACAGCTTCTGTAGCTGGCAGCACTCCCTGGCATCAGTCAGTTTCTTCAGGTTTGACTGAAGACCTTAGTTCCCCAAGAACCCTTCAGGCCTACAATGTTAGATTGGGACTGCTGAAGCTCCTAGTATTGCAAACCAGGTAACTACTGGGATTCCAGCCTCTCCAATGTGCAGACATCCATTGCTGCACTACCTAGCCTGTATCATATGCATGACAATCGAATAAAGCCCCTCTGCACTAGATATTGACTCAACAAGTTATTTTCCTGTAAAGAACCCTCGACAACATATATAACATATAAAAGAAACTAGTCTATATTCCTCAGTTGAGCTATATTGCCTAAGTGAATCTAATACAAATTATAGTAGCATTAAAAGAAAAATCTAAATTACAACCACAGTAACTAAGTGTAGGTTAGAAAGATGTCTCACTTAGAAAAAAAATGAAAACATGAGGACTTGGGTTCAGATCACAAGAATAGTGATACACATCTGAAATCCTAGGGCTGGGGGAGGGGGTGAGAGATAGAGACAGGTCAATCACCAGAGCTTGGTGGACAGGAAGCCTATCCATCAATGATGGCTGAGACCATGCCTCAAATCATAGTGTAAAGAGCTGTGGGTTGGTGGAGGGAATGGTAAGATGGCAGAGAGAAGGACCTGGAATTGGTATATAAAATAAGATTGTTTTTAATTTAAATAAAATTAATTTAAAAAAGAACAACAGAGGAAGACAGCAGCCATTAACTTCAGGCCTCTGTAAGAATATGCACATAGATACATATACACCTCATGAACTTGTGAAAACACACACACACACACAGAGAGAGAGAGAGAGAGAGAGAGAGAGAGAGAGAGAGGGAGAGAGAGAGAGGGAGAGGGGAGGGCGGAGGCTTGTCCTATATTTAAATCTGTGCTCCTTCATTTCTGGAGTATGTGACCCTATGTTAAGTATTAAACATCCCAAAGCCTCAGAATTCTCATCATTCAAATTATGAAAAATTACAGAAAACCCAAGAAGCTCTAATATAATCAAATAATGAAAATGATGCAAACTGTATTGTGCACTGTCCAGCACATACTTCATGCCTAAAGTACTTTGTTAATATTATTTCAGGTTTTGACACCAATTTAGTGGAATATTGCCTAGCATTAAGCACTTAAGAAGGAAGTCCTGTCATCTGAGATAATATGGATGTACCTAGAATGCATTAGTCTAAGGGAAATAAGCCAGCCTCAGCAGGTCAAGTAATGCAAGATTCCATCTACATTTAACACCCAGACTCACAGACACTGGGCAGCATGGGAGATTCTAGGAGCAGGCAGGAGGGTTTGGGGAGAGTTGGAAGTTTGTTTCAAAGGGTATCACTTCCAATTATGCAGGATAATGAAGTTCTCAGGGATCATTGAGAAATACCATGACTGCCACACTGTACTGCTCAAAATAATTAGGAGGGCAGATTTCATGTCACAATTTTTCTATTACAAAATAACGAAGACCATGAAAAGAATTCTGAAAGTGAAGGATATATTTAGTACCCTGATTGCGTTGATGGCATCATGATGGTTTGCATATGATGCAGCTCTTCAAAATGAAGGTATTAAATGTGTCTATCAACTGTTCTGTATCAAGTTTACCCTCAGTAATGCTGGATTTTTAAAGATACATAGCTTCTAGCCATTGGATTAAAGTGAGAAACTATGGTAGCTGTGATAGCCCAGATTTTGTGAAATTTATGTGTGTGACACAAGACATACCTTTCAAACTCTGAAGTACTCTAGATTTTGAATGAGGATAGGGTCCATTATTGTAGAAAACTGATTATCTGTACTACTCACAGTGTTCAAAACATAACATGTGTAAAAGAAATAGAAGGAAAAAGAACAAAAACCCAACTGCTTTTCCCAATCTAAGCTGAAAATTACGGGGGGGGGGGGTAACGATAACACAGTATATGACTAGTGATCAACAAAGCAAACAACGGATAAACTTTACATGAATCAAATTGTACGACTGTACGTGCATGATAAACCATTTGACTTTTGATAGCTGTAAACAATAGGGATGGAAACCCACCCATCTCCTGTCAGGAATAGCTAAGATTTACAATTTCCCATATGGGTAATGTATAATGGTAGTCTGATACATTTTCTAGATGCTGTCAAATGGCCTAGTCTCCCAGGTAACAGAGAAAGGGTGATTAGCATTCAGAAGAGAAGCAGAAGTCAGCATTAGCACTTAGATCATGCTGTGAGCCCAAGTCCCAACAAGAACTTCCCTGAAGGCCAGGGCACACCTGCAAGTGCCATTCATGGGGACTCTCGGAGCTTGCAGACATAGGATGTCAACAGGAGCAAGAGGCAGGAAGCTTCCCTTTCCTCTTCAGGAAGATGCTCCAGTCTTCCCAAGCTCCAAGGAACCTTCCCATTTCTCCAGAGGAAACACAATCCTGACATCCACTGTTGTTCACTGGTGGGAGTCAGGCTCACTCAAGGCTTTCTCAGAAGCCCTGATGAAAGGACAAAGGGAACCCAGTTCTGTGTCCTTGCCCGGGGGAAGATCTGAGAGGATCCTGTCTGGGACTGGGGCCAAGGCCTTGAAGGAGCTTAGGTTTCAGTTCCTGGAAACTTGGCTTTTCTTCTTGAGGAGACTAGAGATATCACTCCCAAGGCCATTGTGTGTTTCCTCTCTGATACCCTTGAGATATTCTGTGCAACATTCTTTGCTTAGCTTTCTGTTGACATTATTTCATTTCTTCCCTAAAAACTATATATAGGATATTGTATTTCTTTTTTTCCCCTATTCTTTTTATTGAAAATAATTTGTTTTTCCCAAACACTATGTCCTGATTACTGCTTCTCCTCCCTGTATTCCAGTTCCTCCCCACCCTCTCCCATCCGGATCCCTTTCTGTTTCTCATTAGAAAACATGCAAGCTACTAAGGGATAATAGTCAACTGAGACAAAGAAAAACTACATTGTAATGGAAAGAAAACCAAATAGTAGGAAAAGAGCCTGAGAAAAGAGAAAGGGAACAGTTAAAGATACAGGTATCCACTTATTCACAAACTCAAGAATCTCATAAAAACATTAAACCAGAAGCTGTTGGGAGCAGTGTGGCCTAGTTTTAGATCAGTGTATGAATGTTTGTCCAATGGGTCTACCATGGAGATGGTCTCTCACTCAGGGAGAACCAGTGGACCTTAGGGACATCACAGAACACTTCAAGGAACATATGGTCTGCATGCTGGTCTTCTTTCTCTTATAAGTTGATTCTCTTGGCAGTTTGTAGTTTCACTTGGTCATCATGCATGGGACATATGCAATCATTCCAGAAACCCCATATTTTTTCCTCACATATTTTCTCGTAAATTCTTTGGGAACTGATGCTTCTCAGGTTTCTTATCTGGATATACCATCTGTTACTCCAGACCCTGGGAACTTTTCTGATTCAGTGCTGACAGGATTGGAGGCAATAAAAGTTAATGGACACATATAAGGAAGCAACACAGGGACATTAACTACATCTCCCAATTCTGGGGCGCGGTGGGGGGGGACCATTAAGAACAGTGTGGCATGATGGACAAGGAGTGTCTTGTCAATGTTCCCCCTTTATAGGGGGCTTAGGGGTTCAGAACCCTTTGTAGGACAAGGGGACAGAGAAATGCAAGCTAATTGTATAAAAGCAGCTTGTGGCAAATCCCCCTCAGTGACTCAGAATGTGACTCTACTTGTGTGAAATGGTAGTGAAAGAAATGCACCTTCACAAAGTCTGCAGTCACAGTGAGAAGTCACACTGAGACCAAGTGCTTTCAAATACTGAGGAAGAACCATTACTTCAACGCTCTTCCTCTTTTCTCCCCTAGATACACAACCCATATCAAATCATGAGTAAGAGAAAGAGATAGACTCTAATGGATGCAAAATAATTACAGACTGATTTCTCTTCTACACTTGAGATTATCCAAAGCAGAGAAAGTCTGAAACAATAGCTTGGTCATCAGGAGTCTAAGAAATATTATGACTGAATATAATTTTGTATACTGGACATTACTCCAAAACAGTTAAATGGAATTAGGTTATAAACTAGGAAAACCTGAATATAATGTAGGCTTCAGTTAATATGAATAATGATTCAGTTGATACATCGAAGGTGAAATAGACAGCAACACTGAAAGATGTTAATACAAGGAAAATGATGTGGAAACTACCTGTGGTGGTTTGAATGAGAATGGCCCCCATAAGCCTATATGTTTGAATGCTTAGTCCCTAGTTACTGGAACTGTTTTGAGACAGTTTAGGAGGTGTGGCTCTGTGGGATGAGGTGTGACCTTATTGAAGGAGGTTTGACACTGGAGGCAGACTTTGAGGTTTCAGATGCTCAAGTCATTCCCAATTTGCTCTTTGCCTCCTACTTGTAAATAAGGATATAAGTTTTCAGGGGCTGCTCAACTGCCATGCCTACCTGCCAGGATGGTCATGGAGTCTAACTCTCTGAAACCATGAGCTCCAAATCAAATGCTTTCTTTTTTAAGTTGTCTTGGTTACAGTGTCTCATCACAGCAATGGAAAAATAACTGATACCAAAAGTGATGAAATTGATCTATGCAATTAGAAACTAAAAGTGATAGGGAACAGGATGATGGCCAGCTTCCCAAGCAGGTTCAATGAGAATACAGCAAACTTGAATAGTCATGGATTCACATATATATTAGGACTGTGACTTTAAAAAATACCATTGTCAAGCTACCTCAGTTGATTGATAGTCCTAATTCATGATAAGATTTACAACATATTCAGACTGTATTTTCACAAAATTCATTTACCTTTTGTATCCGTCTCTTAATATAAATATTTTCTGAATCAATAGGATCCAAGATGCAAAAAATTTTATTACATAAATAAATCCACAATAATGGTAACTACACAGTATCTTTATATTTTCTCCTTGGGACATCTCTCCCTGTGTAATTTATTTGCTGATACTGATGCCATCCACACACTTAAAATTATTTTTATAGAAATTAAAGACTCCAATTCTGAAAAATCCTTATTTTTATCACATTTTCTCCAAACCTGAGGTGAATTCCCATTAATAACTACAGGATATTTTTTGCTTAAGTGTAACTCCAGCCTTTCTAGAGATAACAACAGAGAAACATAAAATAATTATAAGGGTAGCAATAAAAGCAGGTGATAAACAATGCTTAGCAACACCTCCATATTTCAGGCAACTTGAATTCTATTTCCTGAACTCAATACCTGTAGCTATTCTCAGCAATAAATCTAACCCTATATCAAAGTAACAAAATATACGAAAATTAGAATGAACACAGTACTTCCCTGGGAAAGAAGGCAGTTGAGAACTTATTAGTATATCTTAGATAACTGAATATGAATAATAATGTTATACCTTGTCTAGCAAATAACAGAATCTGTTCTAAATTCCTTACATACATTATCTCACTTAAATCACATAGATCCATTGTGATAATACAGTGTTACTTAGTAGGCTGGGTGAGTACTGTGTAGAAAATTGAAGTGACTAGTTTATATTAAAGAATATAATTTCTTTTCAAAGGTCTGCATATTTTACCTAATCCATCTTTGCAAAATATTCATTCCTGTTAAAAATATTTTTAATGCTTCATGTATTCACTCTACAATGGAATCTAAGTTATAGTTGGATTATTTGTTTTAGATAGTCAGTAATAAATCTTAATCCAGATCTGAACAACTCAATATAAATAACATTTAAAAAAATTTTTTTTTGGTTTTTTTCGAGACAGGGTTTCTCTGTGGCTTTTTGCCCTGTAAATAGCTCTCTCGAACTGGTCTCGAACTCACAGAGATCCATCTGCCTCTGCCTCCCGAGTGCTGGGATTAAAGGCATGAGCCACCAACGCCCAGCTTAAAATTCATTTAGGCTGTAAATATATCTAATAATTGTGACTGTAAAACACACATAGATATATTATCGATTGTAAGTGAAGGTCACATATAAATCTGTGATATTCAATAAAAATAAGCCAAATATATTGAAGCTCCCTCACAAACTCTGCCTTTAGATACAACTATGGTGTACATTGATGAACTTCTGCCTAGACACCTCCCAACAGTTCCACTCATGCACAGGTCCATACCTTTTGTGGTGTTGACCTGCCTATTATAGTGATGCATCAAATTTTACTTATAATTAGGGTGCCATCGTTCTCTCTCTACTGAAACTTAAACATATCTATGGGCTTTTATTGACCTATTTCTTTGGTGTTACACATTCCACATTATGTGTCGATGCCGTGCCCTAGAAACAGTAGGATCTGTACCTCCATTGGAAGCACTGAACTGAAGCTTCTCGCCTCTAAGACCCCTGATTGTTTTGTACTAGTAGCCCATATTGCCTGTGTAACTCACCCTGGTGGTTCTGAACAGCAATTTTACAGACATCTCCTAATAAATAGTATGTGTGGTTGCCTGTGGTGATATTCTTGACTGTACAAGTAAAAGCCTGTCTGAAGGTAAGAAAATGGAGCTTGCCACTAGCTAACCGTAGAGGTCTGGAGGTCTGTACAGACAGACAGGAAGTGAGATAGCCCAGCTAGCTCAGTCAGTAGAGCATGATACTCTCAATCTCAGGGTCTTGGGTTCACACTCCATGTTGGGTACCATTTGATGACAAAAATTTCTGTCTTGCCTGATCCCACAGTCATTTAATCCCAAATAAGTCCACAGAGTCTTATATTAATTATAAACTGTTTTGCCAATGGCTATGGCTTCTTATTGGCTATCTCTCTCTTAATTATTAACCCATTTCTATCAATCTATGTATCTCCACATGGTCTTGGCTTACCAGAGAATACCCAGGCATCCTGTCTTCCTGGTGGCTATGTGGCATCTCTGATGACTGCTTCCCTACTTTCTCCTAGTATGGTAACCCTGTTTATACTTCCTGCCTGGCTACTGGTCAATCAACATTTATTCATCAACCAATATTTGAAACATATATTCTCAGCATTAGAAGGATGTCCCCCATCAGTTGCCAGTAAGAGAAAGCCATAGATACTTCTGAGTACTCCTGGCTATCTTTTTTTTTTCTTATTCACATCTATGATGAAGCTCCATGACTTCCACACTGAAGGAAGATAGGAGAGGAAATCAAGCAGGGATGGAAACTGGAAGCAGGAGCTGATGCTGATGCCATGGAGGAGTACTGATTACTGGCTCCTTCCTTCCTTCCTTCCTTCCTTCCTTCCTTCCTTCCTTCCTTCCTTCCTTTCTCTCTCTCTTCCTTTCTCTCTCTCTCTTTTCTCTCTCTTTCTTTCCTTCTTTTTCTTTTTCTAAGATTTATTTATGATGTATACAGTGTTCTGTCTGTGAGCATGACTGCATTCCAGAAGAGCGCACTATATCTCATTACAGATTGTTGTTAGCCACCATGTGGTTGCTGGGAATTGAACTCAGGACCTCTGGAACAGCCAGTGCTCTTAACCACTGAGCCATTGCTCCAGCCCCACATTTTTTTTTAATGGCTAGATCAGCTTGGTTTCTTATAGAACCCAGGAGCAACAGGCCAGGTATGGCACCACCCATAATGGGCTGTGCTCTCTTGCAATCAATCAATTTAAGAACATGCCCTACAGGCTTGCATATAGCCTGATCTTATGGAGGTATATGTTCAGCTGAGGCTCCCTCATCTCTAATGACTACACCTTCTGTCAAATTGATATAAAAGTAAAAGTATCCAGCATACCTTTTCAGTTACATATTCAAAACCTCACAACTTAATTCACATTCTCAGCCCAGTCTTCTGCCTAGAGATAATTGTTATAGTCTAGTTAATGAGCTTGTCTTTCATGTGAAGCAAAGATAATTAAGTTCAGGGCCAGTCCTGTGACCAAGGCAAAAAGTCTTTAAAAAAAAATGGAGATCCCTCTGTGCCCTCCATGGTTTTCTATGACTTCTCTCTTTTCATTGAACCCAGAGTGAAACTATTACTTTAGATAGTATGGTTATGAAGTCTGACCTGCAATGTAAAGCATACAGCATTTGCCTTTTGTGAGAGTGATCCTGTCTAAGAAATTATAAGCTGGAAAATGATCTATACATTCATTATTCACATTGTTTTATAATCTTTATGCTGGTCTATAAGTCCATCAATTTTCAAATGCATGCATCTTCTCTCTCCTTGTCATACAATTTTAGTTAAATGACTAATGACCAAGACTTTCTGGTAAGCACAAAGATGTTTAAAATCAGAAATTCAGAAGTAAAATTATTTATCAGTGATTATATCAAGTTTTTTGGGTTGTTCTATGATAAAAAACAATTATTTTCACATGCTTGATTAATATAATATTGAATTAAATAATTGGTTGTTTTTTAATGTACATCATGATCCAACATTTATATACTTGTGTGGTATGAATAATTTCTTTATGATCACTGTATATTACACACACACACACACACATAAACAAACACACAATATTGTAGGGAGATTTTAAAATCTATTGGTCTATTCCTAAATGATAGCAAATGATTTCCACATAATATTTTTAAAATATGATTACCATAACACATAAGAAAACTTGTTATTTTATTATCTTCAGACAACTAGATGTTTTGTGAATTAAGGCAGAAATTTATTTTCTAAATTCTGATTTTAGAACTCCAAAATCAAGGTGTCTGTAGGCTTTGCTTCTCCTGAACCTCTGTTCTCATTTAACTGACCACAATTTATATCTTCCACCTTCAGGATAGGTAATTCATGATCTTTCTTCTTACTTTCTCTCTCTCTCTTCTCTCTCTCTCTCTAGCCTGTAGATTACCTCCTTCTTATTGTGTCCTGACCTGCCCTTTTGTTTTTGCATATCTCTTCACATAAGGCCAGCAGTCACACCAGATGAGTCACTGCCCCTAACAAACTCATTATACAGTAAGATCTTCTTTAAAGTATTAGTGGCTCAACATGAGAATCTAGGGGGAACAAAATTCAATCATTAATAAAACTCAAAACTTTCTTATAGAATGCTACTACCAACTTGGAAAGAAAGCTAACTTAATCATGAGCCAGCTGTCAGTCATAGTGAGTTTATGTGATCGTGTCCTTCAGTGTTTAGAAGGCACAGCAGGATTCTTTGTGTGTGTGTGTGTGTGTGTGTGTGTGTGTGTGTGTGTGTGTGTGTGTGTGTGCAATCATAATGACAAACTCCCTTCATTATTATTGTACTCGACTTTCTGTTTATTTATTTAAGAAACCCTGAAGATCGATGTTGTAAATAATTATTACTGTTCCTGTGTGCCTAAGAACCCCTAGGGCCACACAAACAGTATGTGTGTCATTTTTTTCTCTCACTCTGTCACCCTCATCTGACCCCAAGAGCTCTGTCATCCTCCTGGGTATGTGGTCTGAAGGCTGACAAGGTAACAGATGCCAAAGTTGAGTTTCACATTGTGTTGTCCATTCATCTTCTGAGGGGAAAAAAAAAAAAAAACCTCTAGTCGAAATTAAAGATGCATTTTTATGAAAGGATTTCACAGTGTTTTCATGTTTTTAAAAATTAAGCATATTTCCTTATTAACAGCCATTTGCAAATCTCTTGATAGCAAGACTATATATCACATCAAAATTTAATTGTGATTTATTTACTTAATGGAATATTACTGTTTAGAATAACAGATTTCCATCCCTATACCCATATTTTATATTCTCTTAGTGTTTTCCCAGTTGAATTTGCAATCCTTACTCCTAGACACTTTAACCTTAATCATGTTCATTTTGTTCTGTGCCCTGAATACAAATGGCTTATTTTGCAACACAAGCTTATAAATAATTTTATCTCTCTGCTTTCTCCAAGAAAGCATCTTATTTTAGAAATCCACCTTCCACTTATAGCACTAACTCAGATTCTATTTCAGTATTAACATATATGCACATGCATCTTCCAGTTTGCCTCTGTAACATTCCCACTTCTACACCTTTGAGCAAGGAAGGATGCCAAAGGTTTGAGAACGAGAATTTTCCTGTAGCAAATTAATAGTCATGCACCTCTATTCTAATCCCTTAAAACAGCAGTTGCTTTTGAAAGGAAATGAGAACTTTGGTATGAGAACTTTGGTTTTCATATTGGCTTTTTTTATTCCCATTTCTGCTTGTATTCTCAGGTGACAGTTTTCCTGGAAGTTTTAGGTGTTCTGCTCCTTTCCTAATTGCCTCTTCTTATATTGTTTATGATGTTCGGGGGCACATGAATGATGAGTGAAATCCAAAGGCAGCAAAGATTTTGAGATGCACTTCTAGTTCCTAGTGTGAAAATTTCTTGTGGGATATTATGGATATTAACCAATATTTGAGAACTTCTAATTTAGTGCCATGTATAGTGAGTGTCCGGGTACCCAAGCATACAATACACTAATAAACTTAAGATAAATAAAAGCAAACTAACAAAAGAACTGTGTTCCAACCTGAGACCTGCAGTTTAAGATGTCTTTTTGGGAAAAGTCATTAAAACAAAGATTACCACACCCTGTAATTTTACAATAAACACTATTTCAAACATTCCGCATTGTACACAGCCTTGAGAACCAATGCCTATGTAGGAAGGGTACACCCTCATGGTGCCTTCAACCTACAGGTTATCCCTTCTCTCTTTAGAATCTTGTAGTTCCTGCATAAGTGATTTACATTTCTACCCTCACTCATGACCTCAGATATAAAGGCAAAAACTTAGAATCAGTGGCTGTGTGATTTAAAGTAAATTATTCAAACTTTGGGTCCTTGAGTTTTGTGAGGCTTGTAGGATCATCTGGAAGGACAAAAGATTTGGTCTAAATGAGAAATATATGTGCCACTGTCAAGAAAGTGTCAAGCTCTAACAGCTCTCGGGATACATTATTGAGGAAGGATTTCATGGATGGCAAAACATGCTCCCTAGATTCTCCCTCTAGTTTAAATTCACCACCATATCTATGACTCGATTCATATGTTAATTCTATAGGTGTCGCTATGGCTGGGTAAAGGATAATTTCTTAATTAATGACCTTCAATTTATCTATGTAAATATTGATCAGGTAATAAATGCAGCTGCAGGGACTGACTGCATGCCTTCCAATCTGTGCCTTTAGTATCCAGTGTTTTTAAATGGCACCTTGTAGGCATGGTTGCTCAATAGGCACAATGCTTTTCTGCATGGTACAGGCATTGGCCAGGTTTATAGGTGGTCAGCAGGAGGACATATTAAACTTGCTTGTGATGGTTAGTGTAAATTATCAACTTGACTGGATAGAGAATCATCTGGGAGGGGGGGCGCTCAGCAGGATTGTGTGAGATTATCTTGATTATTCAGGTCATTGATTTGAGAAGAATCACCCACTTATGAGCCATACCCAATGCCAGGGCTGGAACCCTGGACTGTATAAGGATGAGAAATCAACCTGAACACAAGTAATAGTCTCTCTCTGCTTCCTGACTGTAGATGCCTTGTGACCAGCTCTTTCATTCTCGTGTCACCTTGACTGCTCCACAGAGGACTGTACTCTTCAACTGTGAGCTAAGTTGATTTCTGCCTTAATTTTCTTTCAACAGAAAAAGAAATAAAACAATGGCCACTGGGAGTAAATAATTCAGTGTAAAGAGCACTAGGGGATGAACTGATAGAAGGAATTGCATTTAGTCTTTCTATAGAAATTCATCCAAAAGAGTCCCTAGATTCTAAGATACAGTTTCAACACTGTGTGTGAATCTCTCTCTCTCTCTCTCTCTCTCTCTCTCTCTCTCTCTCTCTCTGTGTGTGTGTGTGTGTGTGTGTGTGTGTGTGTGTGATAGTGCCTACAGAGAACAGAAGAGGACATCAGATCCCTTGACAGTAAAGATTTAGGTG
Organism: Cricetulus griseus; assembly: GCF_003668045.3. Taxonomy (NCBI): domain Eukaryota; kingdom Metazoa; phylum Chordata; class Mammalia; order Rodentia; family Cricetidae; genus Cricetulus; species Cricetulus griseus. The sequence continues at coordinate 21,430,255 of NC_048597.1, forward strand.
GTTATGGGCTGTCCACCATGGGTTCTGGGGACCAAACTTAGGTTCTCTGAAAGAACAGTAAACTCTCCTAAACACTGGGCCACCTCTGCACCCTCACATTGTCTACTTCCTATTGGAAAAGGCAAAGTAGAAAAGCAAGGGGCACATTTACAGTAATATCTCATTCAAGACCTATGGGAATTTAATGAATGGTAATAATTTGCATCCTATCAGTCTGATGTCATGAGGATACATCGTCTCCTAACTGCAGAAAGAGATTAGAAGTAGTTAAGAGGAAAAAATGCATGTGAAGCAAAGACACAACTAAGAAAGAACTATAGGCCAATATCCCTCATGAACATTGATGCAAAAATTCTCAATAAAATACTGGCAAATCAAATCCAAGAACACAGAGAAATCATCCACCATGGTCAAGTAGGCTTCATCCCAGGGATGTAAGGATGGTTCAACATATGAAAATCCATCAATGTAATCCACCATATTAACAGACTGAGGGGAAAAAAAACCACATGATCATCTCACTAGAGGCTGAAAAAGCCTTTGACAAAATCCAACATCCCATCATGATAAAGGTCTTGGAGAAATCAGGAATAACAGAAACATACCTCAACATAATAAAAGCAATATCCAGCAAGCAAACAGCCAACATCAAATTAAATGGAGAGAAACTCAACACAATTCCTCTAAAATCAGGTACAAGACAAGGCTGTCCACTCTCTCCATACCTCTTCAATATTGTCCTTGAAGTTCTAGCTACAGCAAATTAAGACAAAAAAAGGAGATCAAGGGAATACAAATCTGAAAGGAAGAAGTCAAACTTCCACTGTTTGCAGACGATATGATAGTCTACATAAGTGACCCGAAAAACTCTACCAGGGAATTCCTACAGCTGATAAACACCTTCAGCAAAGTGGCAGGATACAAGATTAACTCAAAAAAAAAAAATCTGTAGCCCTACTATATACAGATGACACATTGGAGAAGGAAATCAGAGAAACAACACCTTTTCAATTGCCACAAACATAAAATACCCTGGGGTAACACTAACCAAAAAAAGCAAAAGACCTGTACCGTAAGAATTTTGAGTCTAAAGAAATTAAAGAAGATACCAAAAAAATGGAAAGATCTCCCATGCTCTTGGATAGATAGGATCAACATAGTAAAAATGGCAATCTTGCCAAAAGCAATCTACAGATTCAATGCAATCCCCATCAAAATCCCAACACAATTCTTCACAAACCTTGAAAGAACAATTCTCAACTTTATGTGGAAAAACAAAAGACCCAGGATAGCCAAAACAACCCTGTACAATAAAGGAACTTCTGGAGACATCACCATCCCTGACTTCAAGCTCTATTACAGAGCTATAGTCCTGAAAACAGCTTGGTATTGGCACAAAAATAGACATGTAGACCAATGGAATAGAGTTGAAAACCCAGATATCAACCCACACACCTATGAACACCTCATTTTTGACAAACAGTCCAAATCTATACGATGGAACAAAAAGAACATCTTCAGCAAATGGTGCTGGCATAACTGGATGTCGACATGTAGAAGACTACAGATAGACCCAAGCCTATTGCCATGCACAAAACTTAAGTCAAAATGGATCAAAGACCTCAACATAAACCCAGCCACACTAACCCTATTAGTAGACAAAGTGGGAAATACTCTTGAATTAATTGGTACAGGAGACCACTTCCTGAACACCAGTAGCACAGACACTGAGATCAAAAATGATAAATGGGACCTCCTGAAACTGAGAAGTTTCTGTAAGGCAAAGGACACAGTCAGCAAGACAAAACGGCAGCCCACAGACTTGGAAAAGATTTTCACCAACCCCACATATGACAGAGGACTGATCTCCAAAATATACAAAGAACTCAAGAAGCTAGTCTCCAAAACACCAAACATTCCAATTTAAAAGTCGGGGTACAGAACTAAATAGACAATTCTCAATAGAGGAATCTAAAATGGCTGAAAGACACATAAGAAAGTGTTCAACATCCTTAGCTATCAGGGAAATGCAAATCAAAACAACTCTGAGATACCATCTTACTCCTGTCAGAATGGCCAAAATCAAAAACACCAATGACAGGTTATGCTGGAGAGGATGTGGAGAAAGGGGAACACTTCTCCACTGCTGGTGGGAGAGCCAACTCATACAGCCTTTTGGAAATCATTATGGCCACTCCTCAAGAAAATGGGAATCAGTCTACCACAAGATGCAGCAATTCCACTCTTAGGCATATACCCAAAAGAAGCACATTCATACAACAAGGACATCTATTCAATGATGTTCATAGCAGCACTATTTGTAATAGCCAGAAACTGGAAGCAGGCTAGATGCCCCTCAGCCAAAGAATGGATAGAGAAAATGTGGTACATTTACACAATGGAGTACTACTCAGCAGAAAACAAAAACAAAATCAAAAACAAAAACAATGGAATCTTGAAATTTGCAGGAAAATGGATGGAACCAGAAGAAACCATTCTTATCGAGGTAACCCAATCACAAAAAGACAAACATGACATGTACTCACTCATATGTGGATTTTAGACATGGAGTAGGGGATTACCAGCCTACAATCCATACTGCCAGAGAAGCTAGTAAACAGGGAGGACCCTTAGAGAGATATTCTTGGTCCCCTGGAGAAGGGAAAAGGCTCAAGATCCCCTGAGGAAATTGAGAGCACGGGAAGACAGGGGAGGCAGCTAGGAGAATGAGAATTCTAGAATAGGAAGGAGGCAGAGGTCATGAGGGAGCAGAAAGGTTGAGTCAGGTGAAGAATAGAAGAAAGGATATGTGATAGGTAGGGTTTTAGTTGGGGTGGTATGGGAGGACAGGAGGGAGAAGGGAACTGGGATTGACATGTAAAACAATCTAGTTTCTAATTCAAATAAATATATCTGAAAAAAATGCATGTGAAGACCATGGAACACCCTGTGTTCAATTGCCAAGCTGCAGTTTGTGTCTCTGTTGCTAATGTTCCTAAACCTTATGTAAGAATTTTTGAAGACAATTTTGAACCTATGTCAAAGTCATCATATTTGCAGTAGACATTAAACAATTAATCTGGCCTTGACTGTTGTTCACTCATTGAAATTGATTTACAGTACTTACTGAGACATGTATGAGTTACACACAGTAAGACCTTACTGTTAATAATATCTTTAAGACAACAACAGGCATTTAATACTGGTAAGAATTTTATTCCTTTGGGTGTGGTAAGTTCTCTATTCCCTGGCCCCAGAATTAATATGTACTTTATATAGTATTATATGGTAACCTATTTTCTGAATAAGGTTAATGCAAAAATTTTATCCTCTTTCACTAGTAAGACAAGATATGAATGTGGTGGAGACCCAACAAAGCATATATCCAAAAAGATAGTGCTTAAAAGTATTTTTAAAAGTGTACAGCCTACTGTATACTTAGATTGTTTTAAGATGGAGTTAAGGGATTTTTCAGTCATTAAAAACAAAACAAATGGCCCCTCTCAAGTTATGAGGGGCTCTGATTCCCAAATATCACAGTTTGATAATGTACCACATTTATGCAGGAGTAACTGATTCTTGTTTTCCAATAAAAGTCACTTTACCTACAACGGAGCACAAAATAGACATCAATGTCAAGCATTTTCTGTGGTGCAACAATGGGAGAAAAGGTTAAAAGCAATGAAACTATTTTATTTCTGTTTCCCTCTCCAGCTGTTTGGAATAAGAGTGGAAAACAAAAGTGAAAACACAGCTTTCCAATAAGATCATGGCCCACATTGACATACATTCCCAAAGTATATCATGAGCTATATAAAAATCTAACTAAGATAGTGTAGCCTCACAGGACTGTACTCACCAAAATATGAAACATTTGCAAGAACAAAGACTAAACGGTTTTATATTTATGTATAGAAGGAGCTGCATGTTTTTCTCTTCAGTAATTTTTGAGCAACTTCAATAACCAACGATCATGTTATTTAGTGTCAATGTGATCAAGGGTATGTCACGCTTGGTGTGATATGATTTGGCACCAGGACCCTTGACTGCTGGCAGATTGTAACCCAGTGTGATGGCTCATTTATTGAGAACATTATGAAACCATCCACTGGTAATGATTTTCAATCATGGCTGATCCAGGCCAGATTTGAACCCCTGACCTACAGGTGCAAGTTCCCATATCCGGTCTCTCATTGTGTGTGTTTAACATTGTTCCATTCTGAGAGGTCTTGATAAAGAGACTATTTAAAAGTAGAGGAAATTGTTCAATGTCTTCAAAAGACTTCCTTAAGAAACTGTTTCAAAATGTTACTGCCCTAGAATTTGTTTCAATGATTTAGTATCATGACTAATATTCAAAATTCTAAAATAAGGTATTTTATATTGAAAAGGGATTGACCATTGAATCAACCTATCCTGTTGTGAAACACAATTCAGGTTTCTCAATGATTGAAATATTCTTAAAGAATGATAGAAAAGAGAAATTTAAGACAGTAGAGACCGCAAGGAGTCAGTCTTAATTTACCATCTATTAACATCTATCTTCCTTTTGGAATTCAACCAGTAGAAACTAAACAAACAGCATCGGGAAAGCACAGATTGCATATAATAAACTTAAAGATTAAATATCGCATATGATTTTCTTTTTGGACAGGCTTTCTCTGTGTAACTGATCTGGCTGCTGTGGAACTAGCTCTGTAGACCAGCCTTGCCTCAAACTCAGAGAGATCCACCTGCCTCTACCTCCTGAATTCAGGCATCAAGGGCATATACCACCACCACCTGGTAAGGATGCCTTTATAGTTTTTTTTCTGATCCCGGTTGTGCCTGTTCCACAGAGCTTCTTACAACTTGGAGAAGGAATTCACATTACTCAGGAGCAGTGATTAATTACTACAACTCCGAGAGCAGGCTGGGTAGCTGAATACCAATGAGGAAGGGCTTTTATACACAGTAATTCTCGTCATTCTAACTTAGATGATGGTTTCCTGACATGCTAAGATTTTTTTTTTCTCACATTATTTCCTGACCCCTCCTTACAGCTCTGTTTTTACTTTTCTTACACTTTGAGATTCTGGGTTGCTCTATAAATGCAGACGCTACTTTCTGGAGTTTTTTTCTTTTTTTTTTTCCAGTACAAGAGATACTTTTATAAGTCTTCAATTACAGGTGATAGAATTACTTTAAGATTGTGTCCTGCATCATCCAGTACAGAAGGAATGACACATGTAAATGGGGGAGTTTAAAAGGAAATTATTGTGGGTGTCTTCATGTAATGTGCAGAAAAAGATTAAAACATTACTTTTCCAGTTGCGTAGCACCCAAACTCCAGAAGTTTCTCAATAGGTTCTAAAACCTGTGTGTGTGTGTGTGTGTGTGTGTGTGTGTGTGTGTGTGTGTGTGTGTGTGTGTGTACACGTGAGAGGATATAAAGGCTAGAGGACAACCTCATATGTTGTTCATCAGGAGCCAAGATTCATCCACCAAAAAAACCAGACCTGGAGCTTAGCAAGCAGGCTAGACTGACTTGCAGTGAGCCCCAGGAATCCGTTCATATCTGCCCCCTCCATCATTGAGATTACAAGCCTATGACACCATGCCCAGTCTTTTAAAAGAAAGCAAGTAAACAAACAGAGTGTGTTCTGGGGATTGAACTCAGATCCTTCTGTCTGAAAAGTAAACAGTTTACTCCCTGAGCTATCTTGCAAAACTAGAAAAACCTTTTCTTTCAAAAAAAAAAAAAAAGAATTGTGACATATTTAAAACATATCATATTGCACCTTAAGATATGTTTCTTTGTCTATTTTCTGTCCTTCCACAGACAGAGAATCTGACGGTTCATATGTTGTTCCCTCCTGTGCCCTTTCAGAGAAACAGATCATATGTTTCCATTTAAGAAAAAAAGAAAGGAGAGAAAGAAGTAGCTCTCTTTGCCTCTGTTGAGTGGGTGAGGATGTGTGAGTTGAGAAATGAAGGTATGTACAGGGGCTGGGCTATGGCCATGCTACAGACAAAGCAAGTGCTCATATGTTCTACATATGCTATTGCAAGTAGGTTTCAAGAAACAAGATCTGCATGGCCAATAGCAGGTCTGTGAAATGCTTATGCAGCTTGTAGGTTTGTGAGCAAACTGGTATGTCACGTGTTTGAATGTCTGTTCTCTCCAACAGTTTTGTGCTTACAACAAAAGCTTCAGTGACATTCAAATAATACCAAATAAACCAAAATCCCTTAAATTAAACAATTACTATATCCATGCAGTGTGCTTAGCTCTTCATTATGAGGTTCATTTTACCCACAATACATCTCTACCAAGTGAATAATATATTATTTCAAACTTATAGATAATAAAATTGGAACTTAGTACCTTGTTCATTGTTAACTGGGATGTGAAATATTAGATTCATGGGATTTGTAGGGAGCATAACATTTAAAAATATACTCCCCCTTACACAGTTTTTGATTTCTGCAGAAATGATGCAATAGTGTCATTTCTTTCTTTATTTTTGGTTTTATTTCATGATATGATTTCTCTGTGTAACCCTGGCCATCCTGGAAACTTGCTCTGTAGACCAGACTGGCCTCAAGTTCAGAGATCTGCCTGTCTCTGCCTCTGCCTCCCAAATGCTAGGATTAAAGACTATAATAATGTCTAATACAAAATGCACTTTCTGGATATTTGTAGCATCTGTTTAGTATGCCAGCATGAACACTTCTTCTCGTTTCTATTCTCAATTTCCTCTTTAATTTATGTTAAGGCACCATATTCAGCTTGGTGATGTGATATAGACCCTATTGAAAAATAGTTTCAAAAGAATAGTATTTTCTCATTGTAAAATGCTGAGAACTGTGCTCCATAATGAATGTAGCCTGTCTGAGAACACTCAAGAAGAAACTGAACACATTTAATAAGTCAGAGTAGCTTTAAGTAGATATAAAGGGCAAATGATGGTTTGGATATCATTTATAAAGAAGAGAAAGGGATTAAGTAAGATTAAGTAAGAGTGTCAACGTATAACATTTGGTAGGCAGGAGAAATTTTAGCAATACCTACACAAATCCCAGCCTTGAGCTATGGTATTTGGCAACAAATCCTACTAACTTGAAGGTAAATCATAATGAAGATTGTAGCAATGATACCACCATAAAGTAAAATGCCTACAAATTCTTTGCCAAAAGAATACTTGAATTTGTTTGAAACTTAGGTCAGGATGGGTTTTGAGGGAGTGGTAAAGGTGAGCAAATCTTGAACTGCTTGGCAGAATTAACAGGGACACTTGCTAAGAATAAGACATGATGATGTATAATTCAATTGGACTTCAACAAAATGTTCATACTCTTACATTAATAGTTGTATTTAAAGAAAGCCATTTACTAAAGAAGAAACTTGGCCAAACTTCCACAGAAATTATAAGTAATACTAAAATTGATTCCACCCAGCAAGATCCAAACATTTAACAGTCTAGTCTCCTACATTTCCTTCCCAATCATTGAGGCATTATTTATGCCCACTAGACTGGCTAGCCAATGAGCTCTAGGGATCCATAGGTATCCACTTCACACTTCCTTGGGTGTATACCACCACACCCAGGGTTTCATTGTAGTAGTTGTTGTTTTATGTGGGTTCTAGAGATCCAACCATGCCTTAAGTTTACAAGGCAGGTGCTCTACTGAGCTTTATTTCTTCCCCTCCTTGCCTGAGACCTGTTAACAAATCATATATCATATGAAGGATTATCACTTTCCTTCCCAGATTCTATCCCTCTCCTGGCAACAGGGAGGGTTGTTTTCCAGTCTTTTATATTTCCACAATGTCTAAATGAAGATCAAGAGAAAAGCATGAAGTCTGAGTTTCTTGAGTTTTAGATGCCCTAACCTAGGACAGTAATGCTATGCACACACTTTTTCTTTGGTATTCAAGAGTGCAGTATGCTGTCCTCGGGCAATGGAAAGTTGGAAAACACTTTAATGAGACAGAGGAACACAGACAAGCTGCTCTTGTCAGTGTCAGTGGTAAATAGCACAAATCTGTCTTCATTATTACCATCCATGCTGTAATTCTAGTGAGAATGAGGAATATCTTTTACCATTATCCAGGGGCTAAATACCATGCAGAAACATTAAGGCAGAATTATCTTTGTTTAACAAAACTGGGGTCACATTTCAATCTGAAAATTGCCTTTGGAAGATTTTGATGTTTTTCTTGTTAAAATGCTAGGACCTCCAGTTGGGAAAGAAAGCTCAGCCAGCAAAGTGTAGCTTAATTAGCAAACTCCAGGTTCAGTAAAAGACCTTGTCTCAAAAAATAAAGTGTAGAGTGATTGAGTAAATAGGGCACAAGACATCAATCTCTGTCTACTATGCGAGTGTGAACACATGCACCCCTGTGTGCACGCACATGCGTCTACACCCATATGCTGCAAAGACCTCTTACATCTTATTCTATCCTATTGCATTATAGTTTAATAAGGATTGCAAGGTGTGAATAGCACCATCTTCCCAGCCAAACAAAGAGAAAATAATAAAATACATTGATCAGCGCTCTTCTCCTTTTGTAATTTCTTTAAGGGGGAGAAGAATGAAATTAATTTTGAAATACAATTCCCTAGGCTTGATACAATTATTATCTTTATTAACTCACATAAACTCTCTGCACACACAGGACAGCAGCACTTTAAACAGTCAAGAAAGAGGGACGGGCTCGTGGGACCCTATCTTTTGTATCTGAACTGTTATCTATTGACAGACTCTGGGAGAAGGGGAATCACCATCCTTTTCTGTGTATGTACCTGCTGAGCCCATGATAGCTCCAAACCCAGCCATGCAGACATTCCGGGTTCATCATCTTGCGACACAAAGCCCACTCTGATCATCCCACTTGCTACTCTTCCTGTGTTCCTGAACTATCTACAGGACTCACCAGCCACTATTAATAAATACCCAATCAATCTTTACTATGTCATATTGAGTCTACCTTCCAAGTATATCTTAAATTTGACTATTAAGCCATTTCTATATACACTTTCCTAACTAAGGTCTTTTTTAACATCTCACGCAATGGAGGTGAGGACCATTACTCCAAAACAACATAGCACTTGGTCATTTTGGTTAATTAAGCTGAAGGAATTTGTTTTAAACTTGACAAATAAAACAAAAATGCACCTTCAGAAGAAAGAAGGTACTCTTAAATTCTTCCCTAAAGTACTTACATACTTAGAATTTTCTGACCCTTTTGTGAAGTCATAGAACTAAGGAAAGACATCTCAAAAAAAAAAAAAGCCTTATTTGAGAGGTAACATCCCTCCATTATAGAAGAAAAGAACAACCTTCTCTCCCTAGATGAAGCATCACAGAGAAAACAAACAGACCTCACTGAATATCTCCCTGTTCATTACCATCTACAGCCTTCACATTCATGCGTCACCATAATTAGCAACTCATCAGTGCTTGCTCAGACATACCCACATTTGACTATTTCTTTGGATCTTCATTTCTTTAAGAAAGCTATTGGTACATAAAGCCTAAAGGCATTCACTCTTCTCTTTTCAATCTATGTTTTGATTGTTGTTGTTTCCATTTTGTTGCTGTTATTGTTATTGTTCTTGACAGGGGTCCTAACTGTGAAACTACAGTGAACACATATGGGGTGTTTTCTCTCCATAGGCTTGCACTCTCAATTTATTCTCAACCAGGAAATAAAGCTGACTTGGTTAAATGGATCTGATATATCCCCTTCTCTGTATTTTCTTCAGTTTGCAGAATAAAAATTATGGTTGCATATGTTGCTTACAAGATTCATTTGACCTAGACCTTAAGTCTACTGGTTCTACCCTTCAGCTCTGAGTTCTTTCTCAGTATAGTAAGTTAGAAATGGTGCAATAGGCTTCACAGTAGGAGTCAACATGATATAGGTGTGTAGGATATGAAATGGAGCCAGCAAAGTTGTACTTGTAGGTGAATATTAATTACTCTGAAAGGTAAATGACATACTAAAAATATGGCTTTAATTCTGAGGGAATTAAAGGTTTTATGATTTCACATGAGGGTCACAATATCCTTGCTGTGCTTGAATTTAGGGGAGAACCTGAGAGCAAATTCCTAGCTTCTGGAATTTGTTTAATTTCTCCTGTTTTTCAAATTCCTTTAGCTTACAATGCCTAGGACAGGTGAGATCAGTGCACCCTTTCAGACACTGAGCCTAAAACAACAGATAGAATTAATTGAGTGGAGAGTGAAGATTAAGCCAGGAAAGCATATAGGAAGGAAACAAGGCAATTACTTAGTAAACAATTGTTACTTAGAAGCAAGGTAATGGGACTTCCCATTTGGCAATGACCTTGATCATGGGGAAAAGGGGACCCAGATGAGGATTCCTAGGAAGTAAGCCTGATTATTCTTAAGTTTTAGCACTGAGTCATCTCTCTAGCCTACATTTGTAATTCCTAGGGAAAATTACCCAAATCAAAGTTGGTAAACTATAAGGCAGGACAGGCTACGTAGTTTACACAGTCCTGTGCAAAATCAAAATGGAGATTCCCTTGATCATGTGTTAAGGGTTTATGATCGTAATATCAGGACACCTGAGCAAATCTGGGGTCTTTTCTGGGCTTTTGTCCCCTCAATCCTAATGGAGCTAAATAGCAAGCCTTGTAGGGATGACAAAGGTTTCCTTCTATTGATTTCATGGTCACCAGCAGACGACATTTCGAGGGTCTATTAATTTGTCTCTGAGATGTAGTAATAATTTTAAGGAACATGTTCAGATGTGTTTAATTTATATGCAATTGAAAGAATGAGAATTAGAACCAAACCTGCGAGAGGATGTCTAATATAGCTACTATCTGTTAACAAGCATAAGAAAGTTGAGATAGAAAAAATAATAATTTAGAAAAATTAACTTCTTAAAATGCTGAAATTTGGCCCATACCTTTTCTGTATTATCAATATAGTGGAATAAAACAAATATAAAATATAGCAGAATATATACAGGATGATAGAGAGACTCATATTTAAACAAAAGTGAGATAAAATGAGATGTGTATTAGTCAGGCTCAGTTGTGTATATAAACACCTTCACATTACTGGAAAAGTGATTTAAACACAAGAACATAAGACAAAAAGTCATTCAGAGAAACTGAAAAGTGGCTAGTAATGTTGGAGTCTTTAGATTGCATGAATTATGTTCTCCTGTCTGTGGATTTATTTTTTATCTTAACGAGTAGGTTATAATTTCTGTTGCCCAATGTCGGAGAAACACTGAAAATTCAGGCTCAGCATTGTTCCTTTTCTTTCTGAGGGCCCACAAACACAATCATCTCAAGTCAAGCAAGGTAGGACACCATTGAGTAGCCCACAATTTTCTCCTATATCAATCACATGCCAGACATGACGGCTTGAGGCAATACCCTGGTCACTTTGATCAGACAGAGGCATTTTCCAAATTTTTTGCTCTCGGCCTATTAATAAATAATTTCTCAGGGTATGGACTGCTAGCTTGAGTGCTGTTTCCCCCTTTTAATGAGTTGCTCGATTTTTTTCTCTTTGAGTTCCAGAGCAATATTTACTCCTCAATTCTTAGATTTCCACATTGCTACTCTGTCATACTATGTATAGTTTGGGAAAAACCTTATCTCAACATTTAAAAGAATTTCTTCTTTTGATAATTAATTTAACTACTCCTGGGGAGAAATCAATTGTATTAATCTTCCTAGCTGTGTTATATGTACTAAGTATTAATTATTAAAAAGATTACCGGAGAATTGTATTTAAATTGAACAAAGGAGTCAAGAAGAGTAGCAGAACAATAGAAGTTTAGCTATATCACCTAAAAAGATTTATGATCATCCATATTTTATTTTTCCACTTTTGATTCAATTAGCAGAATTCGATATTATCATCTTTAGATATCTTTTGTTCTTATTACCTTGTAAGCAGCCACTCCAAAAATACATCCACCTAAAATGGTGCTTTGTTCTTCCTTCTTCCTGTGTAGTTAGGCGTGCCCAACTGCACAGTTCCTCTCTCATTGCTATCCTGGTTAGAGTTCATCATGGCTACCTTCAGCTGGGTATCAGGCAGCATAGCAAAGCCTAGGTGACCAGGGAATCCACATTCCCATGCCTGGTGGTTCTGGCTTTCACATGGGCATTTGAATATCCTACCTACATCTTTCTCTTCTCTGACTTAGACTTGCTTCCTCACTGCAAGGAATCTGGCTTTCAATAGAACAAACCCGAAACTAACAATCCCCTGAAAGCTTGGAGTCACACTGGTCTGAGTAGCACTTTCATCTCTCCCTGTGTTTCAAAGCACATCATAGGAGCGAAGCAAACTGCAGGCAAGTGGAAACACTCTTTACTATTGAGTGCGAAAACAGCCATACTGATGTAAAAAAAAAAAAAAAAAAAAAAAAATGGATGGATCCTTTGATGTCTGTTTTAAAAGACAATCAATTTTCCACCTCATGTGATCATGTGAGTCTATTTATAACAAAGTCACTGGAGAGACAATTGTGCATATTGAAATGAAGTATATTGGGGCTGGAGAGAGGCTCCGTGGTTAAGAGTACTTGATGAACTTCCAGAGGACCCGAGTTTGGTTCCCTGTGGTTTACAAACCTCTGTAAAACGCCAGGTCGAGGGGATGCAAATCTTCCTCTGGCTTCCATGAGCATCAAGCACACAGGAGGGGCACATACATGCAGAGAGACTAAGTACTCAGACACATGAAATAAAAATGAGTAAGTCTTTTTAAAAAATGAAGTATAAAGCACATGTTTACCAAACCTTCCTTCTCAGTAACCCAACAAAATAATTGACCAAAGTTACCCCCAAATTGTTTTCTTTGAGGCACTCAAGAAAACTCCTCTGAGTCACTAAATAACTAGGAGCCATAGTCACCATGCGATTTTGATACCTTAGGTATTTTACTACTTCTCCTTTCTTAAAGATTCTATTCGAAGCCAAGGTCTGACATCTCACTAACCAGAGGGAGAATGAAGAAAATAAAGTATCAAGGGTATTTGTTCAAATGCATCAGTTAAAATACTGAATTTGGATCTGTATAGATCCATCTCTCCTAATCAAAACTACACAAAGCATGTTGTCATCAACAACAAATGTACTAAATCGCTGTCACTCCTGTTTTCCATGAAAAGCTAATCACACAAGTCTTGGTTCTTGGAGATCCTTAAAGGTAAAATTTAGTATCTCAAAGCAAAACTTGCTAGAAAATAACACATAGAAGGGCATTTGTTTTCTCCCGTGTTAAATTATTTATGCAGAATGTTGTCTTTTCCTAAGAAGGCTAACAAGATTGCCATCAATCATGGCAATAAATTCCCAGGAGAATTTCCCAGGATAAACTATCGGAATAGAGAAGTGAGGGAGTCCCTGTGTCTCCAAAGGACAAAGTAAATAAACTCATGCAACAGGGCAGGGAATGTTACCACAAAGTTTAAGTGCCAGCCAAGGTTCAGTGACTGGTGATTAATGCTGTTTGAGCACACCCCTGCTTGCTTTCCCACAATATCTACTCCTGTTCAGACAGGTAGCAAGTGAATTGTAGATCCATTATATAGATTATAATATATTCTGTATTATGCACATAACATAGTTATATATTCTAGTCTATATAATCTGTATATAATTTTATATGATCTATATATAAACTAGGATAGATAAGTTATGTATTGAATATAATTATATAGAATACAATATAGCTTAGAAGATGTGAGGTTTACAGTTAGATTTTTGAATGAAGACAGAACTATTTTAAGCCCTTTGATTTAATGTGTGAATAGATAGTGTCTGTATATAGGCTATGTGTCTATTGGGGTTGTGGCTGTCCATATAAAGTAAATATAAATATTCATCAACATAGTTATGGTGTACAGGAAAATATTTCTCTTCAAATATGTGAGCATCTCATGAGAGTATACAAAAAAATGATAAGATTTTTCAGATTCCAAATGCAATAAAGCACTCATTTTAATTTCATCTCAGAATACAAGTGGATATACTTTAATTGAATTAGAAAAAAGTGTTAAAGTGATAGCCATCATAGTGCCTCCCCATCCCTGATAGAACCATTCCATGATACTCCTAAAAGTAGAACAGTTCTAGAATGAGGTTCCCTGGTCTCCTTTCAGGGAAGATGGATCAGAATCCATTTTCAGGTTTTTAGGTCTTGGTGTGACTGTGTAGTATTCTCCTTTCTATTATCTGCATTAGGGAAGAACCCTAACTCCATGACTAGCATAGGGAAGGGAATTAGGGAAGTGGGAGGGGAACTGAAAGAGGGTTTGAAATAAAGTCTTACTTCTCATTCTCGGCCTTGTCCAGCCTCCTTTTGTTCATAGTGTCCACCATGTTGAATCACTATATGTGGGCATCATGTTCTGAGTGCCAACCTGTACATAGTACCACCATAATAGAATCAACAGACCCTTGCATACCATCCTGCACCCACTGCAATGGACTCTGTTTCCTAATTCTTTTCACAAACACCCCTTCCATCAAATGTTTACATTAAAAAAGTCTTCATTTTGGCACTACTGCATGGCTTCTCTGCAAGACAAGCATGTATTTTAAACCACGGTATACAAGATAAAAATCGGGAAATTTCACTGTCCTAGCAGAGCCCTGAGAAAATGGCAAAATGGGTTATTTCTATTGGGTGCCCTCTGCCCAGCCTCCTGCTAGATCTGGAAGAAATGTGTTTTGAAACTGAAAACTCTTTATTTCCTTTTCTACAACTTTTGCCATTATTGTCCCTGAAGATCCAACATTTCTCTCTCAAAAACAAAAATACTTATCAGTCCCCTTGTTTCTACAATTGATATCCTGCAAGAAGAAAATAATCTAAATTCATTCATATTAAAGAATGACTGGCTGATAGACTCAAATACCCCTATAATTATTTTTATTTTAAAACAAGGAGGTTATTAACCTAAATTGCACCCATTAGAGATGCAGCTGGCATATAGGATGAAGTTGTCTATGTTATATCTGTGTGTGAGAAACTGACCCTGCCACCGATTCTAATCCAAACTCGTTTTTAGGTTATTAAAAAGAGGCCTATTGAAATTAGAAAGGTTAAGTTACAACTTCTAAAAACCACTCCAATATATGATTACTCTCTCCATAGGAAATGAATGACTTGAGTTAGGATACCGCCCTATTACATCTTGTTGAGAACACATGCACAAATAAGGCAAGCTGATCCTGCTAATATCCTTTGAACACAATGATGGCAACACTAAAAAAAAAAAAATTAGTCAGAATTTTAATAATACTTCCTCCAGCCCACTTTTTAATGGCTCCCACCACCCTGGTAATTGACTTTCCCAAAGAATTTTTCCAATTTGCTATGTTGAGAATGGGCAAAGAGATTTATGAGGAGGGTGACATTTGATCACTATGTTCATTTATTTTGTAAGGACAAATTCCAGCACAGCCACAACCGACAGGTACACAAGACCAGGGAGCTGCAGAAACATGTTCCCATGAAAGGAGAAAGTCTCCCATCTGCAAGTCAAAGGCATTGGTCCACACAGGAAGTTTGGGTTTGGCACCCAGTCTGTGGTTTGCCTTTGAAATTGTACTTGCCACTGTGTCCTAAGTAAAATCAGACAGCAATTAAGGGTCAAATACCACCTACAAGAAAAGTAAGTTTCCGTTACTAAAAACAGGAATAATTTCTCCATTTTAATTGGTGACTTTAGCTATCCATCTACCATACGTGATGAAAGGCTACCAAATGAGGAAAACCTGCTGTGGCAACTTCTGCTTATGGCTCAGGAAATTGCTGTTGCACTTACTTTAAATACAATTTCAAACAGAGGGCGATTAATAAAGGGATTGTGGCATGAAAGGTTACTTCAGAATGGCACAATGAAATCTGGGGTGGAACTGGAATTTCTGAGGGGGCTGTTGGACTCTACAGATCTGGAAATGGCCTGCATTAGAGGGCCCAAATTCAACTCAATGAGTGGCTATAACCAGGAAACTGCTATTTTTACCATGCATTATTTCTTCATAAAGACTCGATGAGAAGAATTGATACAGCCAGGGAGGGATGAGGATGAAAGGGATAGCAGTTTAAAATGACTAAAATTCATTGTATAATGGTATGAAACAATCAGTAATTTTTTAAAAAAAGATGTTTACTCCTGAGTAAATGGGAGAAGAGTTTTAAGATACTGCTTATATTATGATAGGTAACTTAAAGTTGCACTAGATATAAATTTGATCTGAAAAGTGCAACTATTAATATTTTTACATTGGGTTGATTACATTGTTATAGAATGGTTCAAAACTCTGGGACCATACTGTCCTTACCTGAAATAAGACAATGGACCATTAACTTTGCAAAGGTTTCCAGGATGGGTTTCCAGTTTTGCAACCCACCTTTAGACATACCCATGGTACCACTGCAGGCAATATATTCCAATGGTACAATTTAAAAGCAATTTCCTACGTTGCCATTTGCATGAAGTAAACATTAACATGACCAAAAACTCAGTCCAATATCCCAGTGTAGTCCTCTGTGCAGTAAGATGAGAGGATTTGGATATAAGATGAGTGATATTTGATACACCATGTGGAAAAAAGCAAAAAATAAAACAGAAAATCAGAACCACTTTAATTTTACATAAAGATTTCGTGCGTTTGGACCTCCTACTTTTAGACAGACTGCTTTTGTCATGTCATACCATGTTGCAAAGGAAACTAGGTGGGTTAAGATGCAAAACGTCTTCCAGTTTGATCTTAATAGAAAACAGAATGTACACTTTGCCATGGATGTTATGGTTGCTCTGGGTGTGCAGGGCGCCACTGCCTTTCTTGGTGACAGGAAGATTCTTTTTCACTAGCTTCCTGGGAGACCTCTTTAGATGTTCCTGTATCATTGCTCTCCTGGGCTTCAGAATGTCTTCCAGCATTCTGATGACTCAAGACTCTAAGCACACTCAGTGGATCTAGTCCAGGGAAATCTTAGTTTTCTCTTCCTTGCTAGCCATGATCTGGATGTTTTAGCATTACCACTGTAACTCAGCTGGTAATAATAGATCACTTGAAGGAAATAAAAATCATTTACTTATGAGACTGCAAGCAACTACTGTTCTAAGTTCCAAATACAGAACCCCTCGCTCAGGCTATTATTTTAAATCTATTGTGGGTAGAGTGAAGACTGTGCCCTCGATGTGCCTTCCTGCAGGTAGATGTGCTACCAGCTTGAACTTTCTTTGTTACCCAGCAAGTCACAGAGAGATTTTGTGTAAAGAGCAGGATTCTGTAGAAAGTTTCATCTCTACTTTACTAATTACCTTGGAGACACGTCAGCTTTACTGCCAAATGGGGGAACAGTTTATAGTCAGTCATTCTTTCAAAGTTTTTCAAAGCACGTTCAATACTCCCAAGTCATTTGATCTTCAAAGCAACTCTGTTCTATCCCCACTTCATAGGTGAAGAGTGAATTCAGTGAAGAAATAAGACTTGCCTAGAGTTGCAAAGTTAGAAAGAGCCAGTCAGTAGGCGAGCACAGGGCTCCAACATAGTACAAAGCTCTGCTCATTTTCTCCCCCCCCCCTTTTTTCTTAAACATGTGACCCTGCCCATCTTCAGAGAATGTTAAATTTATCTGACCCTGCCCATTAGCTTTTAATTTTATGCACATCTTCCTCAGTTCCCTCTAGGATTTCTTGCCAGCATGTAGTGGTTGGTTGCACACAGGCTACATGATCACTGCTTAGTAACTTAGGAGTTTCCAGGACTTAGAATCCCTTCCTGAAATGAGTTCTCCGGATGCCTTCTACACAGGGAATGAATGGAGTGAAGTGGAAATAGATCTGCATTCTTTCTTTTCTGGTTTAGATTCGGGCCGGACCTGTCAGTAAGTCCTAGGCGTTTAACGTGCTCCACAAATTAAGTTATATGTCCTATTGCACAAGTGAAATGCTTAATCTATAGTACCTTTGGCTGGACTCAATTCTTTTCTGACCCAGCCTCAGAGATTTGCTTACGTTTTCAGAAAGGGAAACGTGCTTTCAAGCAAATTTCCCAAAAGCTCAAGTTGATGGATGCCAGCATTTGTAAATCCAATAAATACAGTTGGGATGTTTTGGTGTTGATCTTTTTATTCCTTTCTTATCTGCAAGCTGCAGGGATCACAAGCACCACAGCACAGGGGTGGAGCACATGGCCTGTCAGGGCATCATGGTCGATGATGTAGCCTGTGGCCCAAAGAAAAAGCCTCTTCTATTCCCAACACGGACGAAAAGAATCTCATGTAGGAGAGTTCACGGTTTTTACCTCTTTGTCTTGCAAATACTTATCAAATAAATGAGAGAGTACATATGTGAATGTTAAAGAAAGCATATTAAGTCTGAGTAGTCATTGAGGTATTATTATAGATTATATACATCTGAAAGATTAACAAATGTAAACTATTAACAGCAAAGCGACTCAAAGTATGTCCCTGGCAGTCAGTAGTCTTGGTGAGCTGACCTTGGATAAGATGGCCTCAAAGTGGCACAGGTCCCCAAGGCCTCTAATCATCAATCAACCCAGGGCCCCACCCAGCTTGTTGTCTAGACAATTGGCCAGAACCCGGGTGTACTTCCATACATTTATATCCATCTGTCTGTTTAACAACCAGTCACTCTATTACAGTGACATATGTGCTTTTCCCCATTTCCAAAAAAAAAGAAAAGAATTGATTTTTTTGTTTGTTTTTTGTTTGTTTGTTTGTTTTTGTTTTTCGAGACACAGTTTCTCTGTGTAGGTTTGGAGCCTATCCTGGTACTTGCTCTGGAGACCAGGCTGGCCTTGAACTCACAGAGATCCTACTGCCTCTGCCTCCCAAGGGCTGGGATTAAAGGCATGCACCACCAATGCCCCCTGAATTGATTTTTTTTTAAAAAAATGATTTTCCTATTTAATTATATTCATCTCCATATCAAATTGGGATTACATCTTTATCATCCAATAAACTGTATAGGGACCTAAGATTTGCTGCTCTGTGAATTAAACTTTCTAAGACTTCTCTCCACCCTTTAGTTGTTTGTAAGTTCATTGCAACAGAAATGGTAACACTGCAATGAAAATCTTGTCAGTAAAAAGCAGATTTCAGGCCCCTTGTGTTGTAGTCTTTACTTTCCCAATGCTATGTTTAAAACTCTAACCAAACACAACTTAAGGGAGAAAGTAAATTTGAATTAGGCTTCCAAATGATAAGAATCCAGCATGGTGGGAGGCATGACAGCAGGAGCAGGAAGGTGAGAGGTCACACCTGAAACACAGGCAAGATGCAGAGAAAGAAAATGAGGTAGGTAAGGCAAGACTATAAACTGTCAGAGCTCATCCCCAGTATGTACTTATTCTAGCAAGTCTTTGTCTCTTAGAGAGTCTACAGCCTCCCCAAACAGAACAACAAAAGCACACCGAGTATTCAAGTATGTGAGCCTGTAGGGACTATGTCTCATTTAAATCTCCATAGGTGTATGAGTTCTTCCTATGAATAATACTTTAAGTCTTTTTTTTTTTTTTTGTTCACAAAATGGTGTATCACTTCTCCTCTGCAGGAGCTATTCTATTAACCAGTAGTTCCCCAAAGACATAGCATCAGTATGATAGCCCACTTTATAGACTAGATGTAGGTGCTACCACAGAAATGAGATTCTAATAATACCATTTCAATGTGCTTTTTACCCTTTCCACATCGTCTCAGTTCTTAGTTTTCGGATCATATGTTCAGTCTTTTTAAAAGTAGCTCTAACTCTTGTTTTCAGTAATGTTCAAATTATTTTAGCTAATAACTCATGGTTTCTGCCTCTTTGTCTCCAGAGGACTATAGGAAGTGCTATTATTAACTCCAGTAAGATAATGGTCGTAATCATTTAAAGAGATTTCTGTGGAGATGTTCTGGCAAAGATTTTCCCTAAACATAAAATAAGTACTAAGAATTGTCTTTGCTTACTTGCATTTAGACATATGAAATCATTATGGTTAGTAAATTAAAGGGGATTAGTTTGTGACTGACAAAACTTATCATGGTAAATGGCAAAAACTAATGTCAGAGTTCATTAGTCCATTTTCTCACCCACTACATAAAAATATTTATTCCTTTTCTCTTCTAAATATTCCTTCCTTTAGCTCTTCATTCCTTCAGTGTCATTCCAACCAAGTACCAGCATGTATGCACGTGCACACTCACAAGCACAAACACACACCAAGAACACTGGTCACAATTAGTACTGCCTGCTAATAGGAAATCAACAGGCTCATTAGGCTTGGAAACTTCCTTTTCTCTACAGATACTTTCTAGATGTTTAGAATACACAACTTTGCATCCCTGCAACAAATATCTAAGATAATTAACTGATAAAAAATGTTATTTGGACTCCTAAATTTGGAGATTTCAATCCATGACTCATTACATCTTTTGCTTTTGGGTCTGTGGAGGAGCAGCACTTACCTTAGGGCTGTGAAAAAAAAGCAGCAAATGGGAAGGTACCTGGTTCCCAATATCTTCTCCAAGGGTATACACTCAATGACTTAACCTCATAAAAGGTCTGCCATTCCTAATATCATTTTTAAACTAGTAATAGCCCATGGGTGTTCTCTCATCTTTCAGAAATCTTCATAATCTCTGAAACCCCATTTAAATTTCAATCAATAAATTTCACAGCCTTATACCCCCCTCCCTTGCTTACAAACAACCTATACAGTAAAGCAAGCATACAGCGCTGTTCAAAGATCCTGGCCTACTTCGGTAACAAATGTAAGGTATGTGTACATGAGTCTGTATGTTATGTTATATAATATATATTATATAAAATATATGATATATTATGCATATATTCCTTGCTGTACTGTGCTAACCTCCTTTCCAATACAAAGAGTATATTTTGTCTGGTTAATTTATAAATGCCACAAGAGTAGGTCATGTGTGGAGAAGAAAAAAAAAAATGGTTCGTAATAAGTTGAGTCTGTGTCTGTGTGTGTACATGTATAAATATTCATTTGTATAACTTGTATAGGCATGTGGGGGCCAGAGGTCAACTTGAGGATGCTATTCATTTCCATTGTCTTTTGAGACAAGAGTTTCTCCCTTGTCTGAAATGTGTTAATTAGGGTAGGATGGCTGGCCAGTGATTCCCCAGAAATCCATCTCTCTTTAGCTGCCCAGTATTAGCATTACAAGAGTATGTGACAACCTCTGACATTTTACATGGGTTCTGTGAAATTGAACTTGAATTTTCATATTTTTAAGGTAAGCACTGTACTGACTGTATTGTATCCCAAGCCCAATATCAGAAACCATTACAATGGATATATTTATTTATTCATATTTATGGTGTGACATTTCAAACATCCAATATCTCTATATTACATTTAAGAATAAGAAAGTATTGGGAGTAAAACTAATGCTTATAGGTGCAAGTAGAAGCAAAGAGAACTCTTGCAATCGCCTACAGGAAATTGAAATAGACCAGCCAATCCTCGAATCTGGATGGAAAGCGATGTTCACCACAATGAATTGTGAACGGAGAAGCACTTAAAAGAAAATGTTGTTTCTCAAATCCCCTGGCCTTTATTCTCCAATTTGGAGTGACTTGCATGCCAGCATTTATCATCCAGGATCTGTATTATCCCTGCCAGAGCTCTGCTTCTGGAGCTGAGCAGGAGCCTATAAGACTTGAAGATATGCTCACAGAGATCCAACAAAATAGAATAAAACTCGTTGCTACACAACTGCAAAAAAAAATTGTTTTCTTTCCTCTTATACTGATTAGCTTTATATAAATATAATATCCTAAAGCATATGATATTTCACTTTAGGAAACATGGACTCAATTAGTCCCTGCAAACCAATATTTTCCTCCTGTGCCTGATTCTCATGAGTCTCCAGATGGAATATCTTTGGAATAAACAACATTCTGTTTATTTCCCTAGAAAGGAAACATTAAAAATTTTCACCAACATCCCATAATATTTTAATGAATACTTGAAGAACAAAGAGTTTTCTCACTAAGTGAATCAGTAGTCACTGAGTGTATTTCTCCATTTGCCTGGTGGAGTGAGCTACAATTTCACCATGCCCACAGGCTATGGTGGAAAGCAAATAAAAGAAAGGATGAAAAATGAAAATGTCCTAACAATGAAGATGCTGTACTTTCAGAGATCTCTAAAGCAATTGGAAGGGAGGAGTACATGAACTTCAAGGGCTAAGCTTATCAGAATTCCCATTACTTGTAACAGAAAAAGCAATGGAAGAAACAGCCACCTATCACTGTAATAGTTCATATGAGCTAATCCCTGGGTACTGTTTTTATATACTGGCTATTTTTATCTTTACTACAGTCCATGATTTTCCTATCCCTACCCTGGTTTTAAAATTGATGGCAAAAATACACAGCAAACATTGGTTATTAGCAGAGAATAAAATCATTTAAGAATTGCAAAGGTGACATTCAGCCTGATTTCCAAACTCTACACTGTTAATACCATTGAAATTTTTGTTTGATATAATATATATATATATATATATATATATATATATATCAATTTGTTGTACAAATTTTCCTTTATTATCCAGGTTCTTTTTAAGTAATTGGCTTAAGCTAAATATAGGCTGGGGCTTTATTTATTTATTTATTTATTTATTTATTTATTTATTTATTTATTTATTTTTGAGACAGGATCTCACCAGGTAGCCTTAGCTGACCTGGAACTTTCTATGTAGTCCAGGCTGGGTCTAACTCAGAGAGATCAGCTTGCTTCTGCCTCTATAATACTAGAATAAAGAGTGAGCCTTCATGCTCAGTAAAATTTCATGTAAAGTTCCATCCCACCATGCTTATTTTAACTGCATGGAATTTCATTGAGTTGCATGAATTTTAGTTCTGGTTAATCTTATTGTGTGATGTTATTTATTTGGAAGGTTTTAACAAAAAGTTTATTTAAAAACTTAAATGGAGGAAATTTTCATCCTTTTTAAAGGCTGTGTGCTTTTATTACTACTAAGGAGGTCTCTTCCACTAATGTGTCATTTAACTTTTGAGAAAAGTATATCCAGCTGGCCCCATGTGCTTCATGCGTTTGCACTGATGTGGTAGCCCCGGGATCACTGAAGTTTATGTTGCTTCTTATTTCGGTAACCCTGAGAATGCTCTGCCACAGAACCCTGAGAAGTCAAGGAAATTAAACCCGAAAAGTGAAGTCACAGTTGGGAGGACTGCGGAGAGTCATAAATGTGACCCCTTCCTGACTTCACTGTTCTTTCACACTTGGTGTTCACTTGATTCAAACCCTCAGACACCAGAGTGAGGATTGTTAGAAAAATAATGTCAGTGGCCACTGTGGCTTACACCTCACAAAAAGGAGCGACCATGCCTACATAAATAAAAACTGTAATGTTAGAACTGTGCAGTTTCCTTGCCTTGCAGGGGCCCCTGGGGAAAACTGGCTTGGACCACACAGGACTCCCAGAATTGTAAAACAGCAAACCACAACATGGCGTCCTTTGAAACCTCTCACCACAGGGCAGTTGACTGACTAACCAAAATACTTTATATGTTCAGTCCACTAAAAAAAAAAAAAAAAAAAAAAACTCCAAACAAACCTCACTTCCTACTATGGGGTGGATTCAAGGGCACTGAAAATCCAGCCTATGGGTTGTGTCAACCAGTGTCAAACTGTTTCCCTATTTAGCTGTGAAGTAGGAAAATACACAAAGAAGTCCAATAATACAGTTTTTGTAATTAATAGAAATTGACAGAATGAACGCATTGAGCTTTTTTTGTCTTTTTCCTAGTTTTAAAATTACAATCTGCTATCATAGCGATAGCAATTCTATTTTATATCTTGACTGCATGCTTCCATGTTGTTTTATATTTTGTTCTTTGCTTTACCCACTTGCCAAGATTTCAGAAAACTTTTGAAAACTTTTGAGTTATGAAATTGAACACTATAGAAACTATGTTTTTTTAAGAAATGAGGGAGGAAATTATTGTATTGCCGCTATCCTTTGCAATACAAACAAGGCAGTCCAGCTTAACCACTCATTGTTGGACTTGAACAGTTGGACCATCTGCTCTAGGCCTAAAGTTTGGGATTTTACTTCTTCACATCTACCTCTTCCACTGTGATTTTGTGAGCTTAGGGGAAAAGCTCAATTTGGTAATACTAAAAAGAATTTTCAAATACCAAGATTTTGAAGCAGTCATATTCAACGCCTAAGCAAGTATAAGATAGAACACTACTGTATTTAAACTTTTTCCTATATGAATAATGGACATATATATGTATCTCCCAGTTTTGTTGCATTCTAATACAGCTATAGCTACAATAGGAAGTCAAAGGGTTTTTATGAATTCCTCCTCAATCTCACAACTATTTCTATTTGAATAGTAAGAGAATCAATAATTTTCACATAGCAACATAAAATGCAGACAGTCCATCTGAATATGAATCCTAATTGTGTGGCCTTAGAGATCTATTTGAATTCATTGCTTATAGCAGGAAACCAACAGGAATAATTCATGGAATTATGAAAGTACACACTGTAACAGTTGTGAAGTATTCCATTTAATTCCTGGTATATAGGCAGCATTCAATGCCTTACAAAATAACTTGATGAAGTTTATGATTCATATAAGTAGCACAGCCAAGAGCTACAGCCTCTGGTTAACAGTCTGTGGTGCTTGTAATATAACAAGGCTAAATGGTTCATTGAGCAGTCTCAACTCAGTGAGGCATAAACGTGACATTGGTGTGCTTTTCCATTCATTGCCTTTAAATATTATGTCAAATCCTTTTCTTCATTGCCTTGAAGTTATTCAGGGAAGATATACAGCACTAGACCCACAGACATAAAAATATATGGGAAAATTTAGAGTGGCCTGTTTGAGGTACCAATATATACCTTTCAACTCTGGCCTTGCAGTCACTCTATGACCATGTCAGCATTCCTGAGTCCCACTTTTATAGCCACACTGTCAAAGCTCGCTATATTCAGAATAGCATGTTGTCCAAGAGTAGAGACATTTGGGCAATGCTCTGAAGATGGAGAATAACTTAAACAGTTGTACTGTGTTCCTGTTGCAATGGCATAGATCCTACTTGAGTTCGCTGTCATTCTCAATGAACGCATAGAGGAGGCCTATGCCAGTTATCACGTGCTATGCAACAAATTATGAAAAATGTGGAGACGGATGAAAAGCACACTTTTATCTCTCCGTGTGGTTCGTGAGTGTGGGCAGGAACCACATTACCATGCAGTCAACGCCTCATTCAGAAGGCAGCTAGGGTTACAGCACTATCTAAGACAAAGCTGAAGTTGAGGAGCATCCCTTTAACTCGCAATATCCAGATTCTTGTAGCTCAGTGATGGCAGCTTCTGGTCCTTTGCTGTCATCCTTCACATGGGCTGACAGCAAGAGGATGATTCTAGCACCCTAAGTGTTAAAGACCAAGTGCTGTGAAATTCCACTAACCGCAGGACATTCACTAACTTTTCTGTAGTCCATTGTTTACAAGTGAATCATAGAACAGAATCATAGAACAGAAGGGAGTCACACTCAATGAATAAATTCAGCAAAAAATAAGACATCAGGATTGGTGCTCATGGCTAATACCTTTGAATTTATTGGTCAAATTATCTAGTTCTTTATTAATCATCATTAATATCTATTAAATTCTAATGAATGTTGTGAACCAAGACAGCAGGCCAGCTTTCCAATATCCTCATTTCCAATGAGGAGCCGAGAAACTAGTAATTGAGTAACTAAGCTTATAACCCCATTGCACTTGCCTCCAGCCTGTTGTAGCTTGAATAGGATGTTCTCCACAACATCGTATGTTAAGTGCCTAGTTCCCAGTTTCTATCACTATTTAGTAGTTGGGGCAACTACACTACCCGAGGTGGGTCCTTGGAGGAACTTGGCTCTAATCCCACCCCTCTGCTTCCTGTCAAAAAAGTGGTGAAGAGCTTTTTTCTTCCACATGCTCTTGTTTTGTTCAAAAACACTGAGCCAATCAGCAGTGAACCGAATTACATTCTCTTGTAGAAGATAAAGTCCATCCTAAAGGCATTTTGAAACCTGTAAGCCCCTCACTAGGAGTGATCAGGGTTTAGCAGACCAAACAATGTTATGTTTGTTTGAGAGGGCCAGTGTAGTACTTCTGATCAATACTGGATACCCATGACTGACTATGAGCTGCATTCATAACATTTTCCAAGGTATACAGTAAGGAATAGAGTCAGCATCAGGTGAAGGTGTTGATTTTTTAACCATATGAATATCATGATGGCAAAACAAGAAACAATGTTGGTTACCAAGCATATAAAATGAAATGTAGGAACACTCATTTCTATAAAAAAAAATTCTTTATGCCAGCAACATCCCATGTGGTATCTATATGCAAAATGCTTTTGTTTTTCATAAGATTTTTATTGCCTACTTCACCTCTTCACACCTCTACATCTCCCACTGCCACACAAACTTTAGTGACGTTGTGGTCCTTGGCACCATTTCTGCTGCTAAGACAGTACTCATGTTCTGAGGACACGTGAATGCCCACAGCTTATCTGGCCTTGGGGATAGATGCATACCACTGCCTCTTAGAGCATTCTGACATGTCCTTTAGAACACTGTTATTTTGCCAGTTAGGAGAGCTATTTAAATGAAAATGGGAAGATAAATTCTGCTTGCTTGAAACCCTGGTGGACTAATGTGCCAACTTTTGTTTCAGAAAACGAGTGCTCTATATTGTGTGAGGAGCACACTTGTCTAATTTCAAATGAATTTTAATTCATTTTCTTGTCTTGTTGGAATTTTAGGAAATCAGTCTTTTTGTCATAGTTTTTTTTTTAAAGCAGGCCTTCAATACTAAGTATAAAATTATTGATATAAATATTACACTAATGTTATTATAGCTTTTTTCAGAATGAATAAATGCTATGAAACATTAGAATTTAAGAAAATGATACTTAAAAGCAGTAACAATGCAAAATACAAAAATGAAAAAATTGGAATTTCCATTTTTAGTATTTTAGTTCCTTAAAGCAAAACATCTTATATGCTGTGTTTTTAATTTGTGTTACTTTAAATTCTACTTTTAGCATTTCAGCTCTGACTTCTATATTATCTCTAAATAATTTTTTTCAAAGAAAATAATTACCCACAAAATATACACTTGAAAGAAGGCAGAAGCGCCATGGTCATCCAGTTCACTTGACACCCCCTGCTTCTTACCTTGCACCAAAATGGCAGACTGTGTGTAATGAGGGCTCCTGTGGATGACCCATCATCGAGAATCTATGGTCCAGAATTCCTAAATGATATACTGAAATGTCTTAAACAGAGTGGCAACTTTCCTCATGCAATCTTTATATAATAGAGTAGAATTCTACAGTGCTAACTTCATGTATAACTAACTCTCTTTTCAATTGGTAGCAGGTTGTGGAATCAAACCAGTGAAATACAAGCAACCTGGAAAGCATTATCATTCCTACCAGGCTTGATTTCCACCCAAATGCACCTTCCTCTGAATTAAATGTCAGCAACATGAAGATTAAAGCAGGAAGCCAATCACAAGACAACATGCTCTGGTAATAGTTTAGGAGAAGAGTGTGTGGAGGAGGGATAAGAAATGACATATATCCCAAATTCCTGGCTACCTCCAGATAGAAGAGGGTAAAGCTCTGTAGTTTGGGGTTGCAAAACTGCCTCTTCCACATATTCAGGGAGTTGCATTCTGGGTCTTACCCACTTCAAATAGAAAGACCCAACACCTAAAGATCCTAACACTCAACACCCATATAACTATATAATAAAACAGAAATTAGATGCATGCTTACATAGGTAGATGGTTGATACATGGATGCATTGTTACCTGATCAATGGGAAAGATAGAAAATTGTACACACATACTAATATATTGGCACACAAATAAAATATGTGTGTGTGCACAGATGTCAGTTTTCCTGTTGCAGAATGGTAGACTGCTTTAAAAAAGACAAATACGAGAGTATTTTACAAAGCAAATAAACTAAAAACTCCAAAGTCCTTTGTAATCTTAGCATGCATTTTGAATGCATCCTTCCCAAATAAGCTTAACAGATGCTAATGTTTACATCCACATTTTTATATATCTTAATATCTGTATTCCTATGTAAATGCATGCATTAAAATAACTAGGTTTTTAGAACAAATTATGTGTATTTTAACTATTGAAGGGGAAATCCTATTCTGTTTAATTCTTATTAGTACTTGGAATAAAATTCCATATACAGTCACAGGAGATCTGCAATATTTTCAGGAAACTCTGTGTATTTTGGAATGCAAATCATAAACATCTGTGATCTTGCCACCCTGAGACTGTTTCCCAAAGGAACCGCAGCTCCTCTCAACTAACCACTCATGATTACTACAAGAGTTTCCAAATCCTCACATGATCCCAACACTCTGGCCACAGTTTATTCATTTAGGGATGAGAGGCAGCCACAGGTTGAATCTATTAGTCTATCCCCAGATTTTAGAACTTTAAACTCATAGCCAAAGTCAAGTGGGCTTTTTACTGCCATCTGAAATAAAAGTCAGGTTGCAATGAAGGAGAATAAATCCAACATGTGTCACAAGGAAAAAGGTTAAAAGCTCATTCTTGGCTCCTGCTCTCCTAGCCTCCACTGTGTCCCTTCTTCTTCTACATCTTCGTTCCTTTAACCCTTCCTTGGATTCCATCAGCAAATAAACTTTGCTTTTACACAATATGGACAGGCACATTTCTTTCCCAGAGGGAAAGGATAATGCTAGTTTACACTTGGAAACAATTGTCCTAGGATTTTGTCACTTTATCTTTTGAATTGAAGCCTCAGTGGCCATTCATCTAGGAACTCTCCCAAATTGCAGAGCATTGAGTTAAGTTGATCTCTCTATGCGCCGACTTTGTGCTTTCACCAAAATTGCTATCTCTACTAAGTATTGCAATTGCCCTCGTTTTGCTTTTCTGGTCTAGATTCATTAAGACAAGGAGCATATAGGTACCCAACATTGTTTCTCTAATACATAGTTTGCACCCACACAGAAGACAATAACAAAATACTGACCGCAAGAAACAACCGGGAAAGAATAATGGGCATTTGGACTCGTGTTTATTTCTTTCAAAACATGATTAAAAATTTTAAGTAATTATTTCTAAACACTTAAAAGTGTATGTATGCATATGTGTATGTGTTTGTGTGTATGGGTTTTGCAGAATTATGCCATTATGCATGTGTGGAAATCAGAGGACAACTTTGAGGAGCCAAAGCTCTTCTACCACATGATCCAGGGAGAGATCTGCCTGTAAATGCCTTTGTGAGATTACTGAGCTATCTAGAAAGTCCTAGTACATAATATATACACATATAGTCATTGTGTACACAAATATATTTAAATCTAGACTTCTTAAATTGCTATCATTTCAATAAAAAATACTATTGAACATCATAGTAACAGAATTTAACAGTAAAATGGTCTTAGCTTCCACTCTTTAAATCCTCAAAGTCACTGAATAAGAAGACCAGAACCACAAGAATTCAGTTTCTCAGAGGGGAAGTAAAACATAGTGTGTGTCTCTGAACTGTCAGAAGCTAACTCAAAAAGGAAAGGTGAACACTTTAGGCTCCAGGAAAAACAAAAGTTTTTAATAAATTTAAAACAGTACATTCTGCCCACATGAGACTAAAGATTATTCTCAATACCCAGAAGGAATGGCCCCTCCCAGTGAATGGTTTGTCTTGATCAAGAGCCAAGGAAAACATTAGTGCTTCAAACACTCTTCTCAAAAGTTTCACATCTAGAAAGTTTGGGGGAATTGAATGGTGATTTTTGTTTGTTTGTTTTAGTATCCTGCTGGCATATTTTGTGTGCCTTTAAAATAAGGATTGTAAGAGGATGTCTCCCATTTTCAGGATCTTATAAAAGGCCTGAGATTGTGCTGAGGATTATATACATATTTATAAATGAAGAAATTTGATTTTTACCCCTCTTTGGTCTGTTATTAATTACTTACAAAATGTAGTTGAACATTGAAGTTTGATGATGAATAATTGTCTATGCGGATGCTTCAAATGCAACATGTTGCATTAGAGAACCCTCCATGTGGGTTCAATACAGACTACCAATATTTATTCACACTAACCTAAACTGTAAGCCTCTTACTTCAGTGTCCCTGAAACAAGGTTTATATATACATTGCTTGTCTCCTGCCAATTTCCTTGGGGACACTATAAAAATGTTAATTCAGTCTGTAAATCACGTTAATATATTTAGAAAATCGAATTGTATATGTCACTGTAATGTGGGCCTGTGTGGCCAATTTGTACAGGATGGATTTAAAATCTAATGCTAAAGCAATGGTAAAGAGAGCTTTTCTGTGTATTTTTCTAACGTTCCTTTTTAAAAAGGTGTGTGATACTGATTTTTGCTGGGCATTGTTAGACAAATGGCAGAGTGCTTAGAACAAGACTAGTTCTTGGCAAAAGTCCATGCTTCCATCAACATCAAATGAAGAGGAATTTCTGGACCCTTATTGCTTGTGAGACATGGTTGAATCCTTCCATACTTTCTACTTATACATTATTCTAGGCCAGGAACCATCTGAATTCATTAACATCCATGTCTGTCTAAGACAGCCAGTGGTATGAAGTCCAAGACTACTAGGTTACTGTCACCCTTAATCTTGTGGGTTCTAATCCATGTATGCTTCTGTTTCCTTGTCTGAGCCATCTCCCAGGATGCCCTACCTACTGAGAAATTCTCATGATATGTTTTCTGGCACTCAAGACCCATTATCAGAAAAGAAAGAAAAAGAAAGGAAAGAAAAAGGAAGGAGAAAGAGGAAAGAGAGAAAGAAAGAAAGAAGGAAGGAAGGAAGGAAGGAAGGAAGGAAAGAAAGAAGGAAAGAAAGAAGGAAAGAAAGGCAGGCAGGAAGGAGAAGGCAGGAAGGCAGGAAGGCAGGAAGGAAATTAACTTCAAATTCTTTAGAACATCCTTTTGTTTCTTTCCGAAGAAATCACAGGGTGCCCCACAGGGTATTATTTACCCAACACTTTCAAAGATGATTCTTTTTTCCTTAGTGCCATCTGTGTAGCTGGACACATGGGTCGAAGGATCATTATGACCACACCTTGTGTTTGAAGGTTTCATTACAGGCAGGAGCTACCACAGCAACCACAGCCACACCCATGCATTACTCTGAAAACTGGTTTGTTCATTTCCTTGTTCTACTCTTTCAATTATGTCAGATTCAAAGAATATGCCTATTAATGTCCTGAACCCCAAGTTATTTGACCTATTCCTCTTGGTTCTTCACCCTGTCCTAGCTGATAACATTATCACTTTTTTATTATTGGTATTGAAACGTTTTACAAACTAATCTGTAACTTTAATCTTGAATAGCAAAGTAACACAATCTTCTCAGTGTTTACCTGCCATACTCCAATTTTAACATTCTGTTATCTATCTCCATAGATAGATAACTTCTCACTACTTTTCTCCACGCTGGACATCTTGTCACATATTAATTAGGTCAATTGTAACCCTCTTCTGCATACATTCTCAATTTTATTTTCTTTCGTCTCTTTAACTTTTTATTTCTTAACCCTGTTTAAATCCAGCCTTTTATGCTACATACTGAACCCATGCTGGTAAATATAGTAAAGCAAAAATCAAACCACTCCCCCTAACAAAAAAATTAAATTAAATTAAATCAGAGAGCGAAGAAGTTGTGGAAAAGTGTGCTCTTTTAATATGGTAACTCATCTTTGGTACTTTCAGAAAATGACAGGACAAGTGTTCCCAGCTCATTCTGTACCTTGCCTGTTATATAACTATTATAGTTTCTGCCTGCATGAAACCTACATTTTTTAATCTGACACTTACAAAATAATCTTGTATACAAACTTGGGTTCTTTGGAGGAGTGTTCTGTGAACATAGGGGTGGCTCAAAGCTATAGTATATCAAAATTATTTGGTTCCATTGTAATCGTATGGGACCAGTGTGACATACACAGTCTTCATTAAAAAAATTGTTATAATGCAGTGCACTACACAAAAATGTATTGGCTTATTTGGTCTGCTTATCCTTTCTTAACTATGATAAAGGCTGTAGAAGATCATGTAGCTTGGGATCTAATTGGCTACATTATTCCCATTTCCTCTAAACACAGTGTAGACATTCAATAGATACTTGACAAACAGCTATTGAGTGAATAACCAATATTAGGACAGTCCCTGACTTTTGTTTGAAGCAGCAGCCACTAAAATGCAAAGAAACCTTTTAGTCCATTCAATTTCCCACATGTAAATGCATGCCTCAAATGGTTAGGGAAGCACATACATTCTCTCTACCTACAGGTTTAAGTTTTTCAAATATTTGTGAGTCCAAATTGCATTGGTTATTATAAATCAGAATTTTCTTTTCCTTCCTCATAGGTACTGGCTCAATAAGGTTGTAAAAACTGTAATTCAGTTTTCTATTTTAACTGAGGCTTTAAGAAACTACCAGAGTTTGTAGTAATTCAAATTTAGTGACTTCTGTAAATACATCATGGGGGCAGGGCGGGGATTCTCCCCTATAACTACCATGCTGGACTAAAGTTAATGATTTCAGTCTTAATTGAAGGTATGCATTCATTTCAGCAAGAGTTAAAACTAGAACAGAAATTTGCAGTGAGTCTCTTAAAAAATGTAGGTTGTATTCATCCTCCAATGAAATGGAGACTTGGCCTTTCAAAGTGAGATCTGTATTTGTAGCCAAATATTAATTGAAAAGCATCTGTTTCTTTAAAGTATTTGTTTATGAGCACACAGGAATAGCTCATTCTAGTGAGAGGTGTAGCATTTCATTTCTGCAGGATAATGTTCTCCTCCAGGATCAGTCAAGAACTGAGCTTATGATCCTCTTCAGCATAATTGTGACATGTGTCTCTTCAGAATGCTACCTGATCTTCCATAGACTTTTGCCTCCAGCAAAGATATTTTGTTGTGTGATTCATTCTGAGTTAATTACCTAACTCCAATAGATGGCATTGTAATAGATGTTGTCTCATCAGTATGCAGAACTGTTCCCTAGCTTGAAGAGAGAGTAAAGAAAAGACTTCTTAATTATACCCCACGTTCCCACTCATTAATTGACCTTCTTTCAAATAACCATAAATCAGCTAATGTGGTGTAGATTTCAGACATGTTAACAAATGTCTACGTAACGCAGTGTGTCTTTCAGAAGAAATGTACCCATTTTTAATCAGTTCTGCTGATCATTATTAGATGATTAGTTCCAACTAATGGTACAAAAATAAAATTGACTATTTTATCTTTTTCCTTTATGACTATGTTATTCCCTAGGACTGTATCTCATAGTCCAAGCTTCTAGGCTTCTCCCGTTTCCTTTTCATACTCAAGATCATTAAAATAGAATATAGAGAAAACTTAGACTTGTGTAGACTGTTGTTTCTCTGGCTAAAGCAGCTCTGACAATCAAGAATAACAAGCTTTGGATAGATGACAGCAGAAAAAGAAGGTGAAACAAAGAGCACTGGCATCATCTTTTATTTCAATGGTGTCTTTTGGAATGCAATACTCAATAAAAAGGAACTGTTTTAAAGCTAAGTGTCCTAGCTAGGATTTATATTACTGAGATGAAACACCATAACTGAAAAACAAGTTGGAAAGAAGGGGTTTATTTGGCTTACACTTCCACAGCACTGTCCATCACTGAAAGAAGTCAAGACAGGAACTCAAACAGGGCAAGTTCCTAGAGACAGGAGCTGATACATGGAGGGATACTGCTTACTGGTTTGCTTCCTGTGGCTTGCTCAAGCTGCTTTCTTATTGAACCCAGGACCACCAGCCCTGGATGGCACCACCCACCACGGGCTGCACCCTCATGCATTGATTACTAATTGTGAAAATGCCTTGCAGCTGGATCTCATGAAACCATTTCCTCAACTGAGGCTCCTTGATCTCTGATGACTCTATCTTGGTGTCAAGTTGATGCACAAAACTAACTAGTAAAACTGCCCCCCCTTCTCAACTGCCCCCCTTCTCAACTTGACACACAAACATGTCACTATTAAGCCACAATCCATTTTTTCTTATTCATCCCCAAGATCTCACATTAAAAACATAAATAACTTTAAAAGTCCCACAGTCTTTACAAATGCAAACACATTCAAGTTTCAGTCCTTTAAAACAGCCAATCTCTTTTAAATTTCAGAGTCTTTCAAAATTCAAACTCTCTCAACTATGGGCTCCAGTAAAATACTTTCTTATTGCAAGAGAGAAAATCAGGGCATAGTCACAATCAAAGCAAAACCAAATTCCAACCATACAATTGGATCTACTCACTGTCTTCTGCACTCCTTCAAAGTCCTGGGTCACTTCACCAGCTCTGCCTTCTGCAGCACATACAGCAGCTTATCTCCTAGGCTCTGGGCTTCTCCACAGGGCTTGGGTAGCTTCTCCAGCTTTGTCCTTTGCAGCACATGTGGTTCATATTTTAAGCTCAGGTGGGCTCACTCTACTCCACCGAAGCTGTTGTTCTTAGTGGTCAACCCGTGGTAATGGCATACCCAAAACGCTGGGGTCTTCTCCTCCAAATGGGCTGCGCTTTCACCAGTACCCTCTCTTAGGCTCTCCTCATGGTGCCAAGTCTCAACTTCTTTGTATGACCCCTTCAGTCCTGGGTCTTCAACTGCCATGGAGGCTGCACCTTCACCAATGGCTTCTCCTGTCTTCTCATGGTGCCAGGCTCAGCTTCTCTCCATGACCCCTTCATGCATTCAAAACAAGTACCACCTGGGTCATGCTTACACACTACCAAGTCCAGCTGTCAGCATAGGGCAAAATCTTGGCTGCCTCTGGCCCAGATTCCCTGTGCTCGCAGGAACCACTCTCCAGAAGATTTCACCTCAGAGATGCTGGTCTCTTCTTAATCACTGCTAATTTCTCAGCTCCAGCTGACTAGCATCAATCGTCCCAGGAACATAAAGTTTCCACTTTAGTAGTTCTGGTATCTTGATAAGCCCAGCTAATTCTTCAGCCCCAGCTAACCAGAACCATAGGCTCTTCATTTAAAATAACAAATGATCCCGAAAGAGCCTTTAAACTTCCCTCTGAAACTTCACAAGCCAGGCCTCCGTCCTCTTCACTGCTCTCAACCTTCTTACCTTCCAAGCCCCCACAGAATATCCCTTAGAGCTCAACACTCAATGGCTTTTCTAGCCTTGAGTTCCGAAGTCTTTCCACAATCCTCCAAAAAACCACATGGTCAGGTCTGTCAAAGCAATACCCAACTATGCTGATACCAACTTGTCTTAGTTAGGGTTTCTATTGCTGAGATGAAACACCATGACCAAAAAGCAATTTGGGGAGAAAAGGGTTTATTTGGCTTACACTTCCTCATTGCTGTTCACTGAAGGTAGGCCGACAGGATCCTGTAGGCAGGAGTTGATGCAGAGGCCATGGAGGGTTGCTGCTCACCAGCTTGCGGCCCGTGGCTAGTTTAGTCTGCTTTCTTATAGAACCCAGAACCACCAGCCCGTGGATGGCACCACCCACCATGGGCTGGACCCTCCTGCATTGATCATTGAGAAGATGCCTTCCAGCTGGATTCCATGGAGGAATTTCCTCAGCTGGGGCTCCTTCCGATCTGATGACTCTCGCTTGTGTCAAGTTGACATACAAAGGTAACCAGTACACTAAGTGTTTAAGTCCAAAACAGCAACAACCAGAAGCCCGTGGTCTATAAAGAATTCTTTTAGCCTCTTAGTTGGAATGAATTCGATCTTATGACAAAAGAAAAAGATTTCCTCTGCCTCTGACTTCCTAAT
The DNA here is from genome assembly GCF_003668045.3 of Cricetulus griseus. Classification (NCBI taxonomy): domain Eukaryota; kingdom Metazoa; phylum Chordata; class Mammalia; order Rodentia; family Cricetidae; genus Cricetulus; species Cricetulus griseus. Next base: position 21,466,135 of record NC_048597.1, read on the forward strand.
ACCCTCATAGCATGGAAAGTGAGAGGAAGAAAATCACTGAACTGCTGAGGATCTCCTGATGGGGCCCTTGCCCACTGCACCTGCCTAGCCTTAGAAAAAGGAGTTCAGGACTCAGTGATGCTATGAGGAAACACGAGACCAGCAGAGACTCATTCTACATCAAAGAGTCAACAAATCAAAGCATTACACTAATGCATATTTTTGAATACGTAATTATTCCTTTTAAAGGAGAAAATAACCCTGACATTATATAGAAATTTTCTATTAATTTCAGGTGCATATACTAGAACACTTGGTAATTAATACCTGCTAGTGCTACATTTTCAAATAGGTAATCGTAAAAATATTAGCATGAAAAAATGTGTAGCACTGTTAATCTAGGAATTAGAGTTCTCATTATATTTATTTCTTTTCTTTATATAGAAAATTGTCTCTTAAAAGCATGGAAAAAGAACATGGGCTAAGCCAGCACTTGTGCGCAAAGGAGGTTACTTCTCATTCCTGGATGTACCTTGGCACTCTGCACCGCATATTTACTTTGAGAAAATGGTTTATCACCCTGAGTACAGTTTGTGATGAGTCAAAGGTTTTCATTCCAAGAAATGCTCTTATTTACTCCTCAGTTCTTAGTCACACCAAGTTTTACCTCCTTTGAGATAGTGGAAGATCAATTGTCTCCCAGAAATAACTAAATACTGCACTTTACAACTTTACACATTTCGTTTTTGTGACATCTCCAGCTCATTCCAAAAATATATAATTTATTCAACTCCTTTATCCAAGCTCTTGAACTTGAATGTGAATGAAAGTAAAACATTATAGAAAATTTGTTTAAAATACATTGTCTAGAGACTTACAATAAACGTCCATACTTGGTTTATTGGGATTCTGTTTTATTTTAGTGTGTGGGGGTGGGGTAAGGGGTGGAGGGTGTGGGTTGGTGTGCATGAGATGAAAAAGGCTTTCACATTATAAGGACCATTATTTAATGTTTTTAAAATGCATATAATATCCTCACCCAAATCTTTAATTAACCCATAGTGTGCAACACAATTTTCATTATTTACACAAATATTTCAATAGAGTCCGGATTGAAAATGAAAGATCAGATTTATTGCAAAAAAACATTTTTGGTCTACATGCACATATTTATATTTGTAACATAAGCATTGCTCCTGCTTATTACATGTGACCCAAATGCTCCTTGCTTAGCTCACGTTCTTTTCTATGCTTTTAAGAGGTAATTTTTTATATAAAGGAAGCAATTGAATATAATGACCTCGTACTGTACTTATTAACAATAGTAGGCATTTCATCATGTTTTGCTCTAATATTTCTATAAAGTTCACTTTCATAAGGAAATACAGTCACAGTATCTCCTCAATATAATTTAGAGTGAAGAATATATCTTTCTTAACAGGATTTTACTATCATATACGTACAAAGACAACAGCAGACACCTTATAGAAAAATCCTATTCAGGAAGAGGAACACAATTTGTATGAGCCAGAGAACTACTGGGTGCCTGCTACTAGATAATATCCCCTAGGTGTGGCAGGGAAAATGCACCCATAAACTCTATGCAATAGAGTTGTGTGAATAAGGCAGGGCATGATAATGATACTAGCAGTTATGCCAATGTTGAAAGGGGATATTCCACCAGATTCTATCCCTAGACGAATATCTAGTAGTCAAAGGCTACTGAGAGAAGGAGAGTGAGTTTTCTCAAGAGACAGTTCCTATAAAGGTTGTTCAGTCCCAAGTGGTCTGTGCTGAATACAAGCACATATATGGTGATTAAGAAGTCATGAATTAGGAAAGGAGAGGGAATATACAGAGAAGTTAGAGGTGGGAAGCATGGAAAGCAGTGATGTAGATGCAGAACTCATGTGTGGTGTTCTCAAAAAAGATTTGATACCATATGCTATCAAATAAAACTTATAGCACTAGGAATGTGGTACCCTCTTTTTAAGTCATTGGCCCATGGCATCCCATAGAGTTCTCAAACATTCCAGGGTATTTCGAAATAAATGCTATTGGGTTTCCTCCAGAACTTCATAGTGAGAGTATTGCTGAAGAAATCATATAATTGAAACATAGAACATAAAGAAATATATCAAGTAGTCAACTGGAAACTTTGTCCATACTGGCTAGCATCCATAGCTCTGAATAGTGACATACATACTAACCAAGAAGAAAATTAATCATTAACATTACTCAGCTATGAACCCAAAGAACTACAATAATGATGAATGTCAAGATGTGTTCATTAGTGCAATAGTGACACTAATGTTATGGGTATAACCAATCATTTCTAATTGAATATAAGGTCTGTTACAAGAGAAAGAATTTATGCCAGACATTGTCAATGAGTCCACAAACCTGTGTCTGGTTAAGTCATGAGCCTACTACTATTATTATGTTAAATGGACATAACAATAAACAATACTTAATAAACCTGTTATAACTATAGATAAGTACATCTATCAACCCTCATAAGATAAACTTCTTGTAGTAACTGCCAAGTAACACTGAGATCCACAACTTGTCAACATGCATATAATAATATATATTATTATTAATACTTCAGAATGCTCAGCCATGAATGAGATAGCTCTCACATTCCTCCTCCCTAAGGCTCAGGAGTTTATGCAGAAGAGGGCACAGAAAGACTGTAGGAGCCAGAGGTTTTCAATGACTTCTAGGAAGGTGTGTTTTCAAGACACAACAGGGCATGTGCATGTATGAATTCATAGAGTGTCCTAGGGTTTTTGACAATATGCACAAGTTCTTTACAAGCTCAAGCCAAAGTACCAACATGGAGGATGGGTGGTGACACACTTAGCTGGCATTTAATTGCTACTGGACAAAGAAAAGTCTGTTTTCTTCCACTGAGTAATATATGTGGTATGTAGGCCATATGCCAAGGCAGATCACACGCTTAGGAGTAGTTGGCCAACAAGGAAAATGGTCTCAATGGATTGAGGCACAGAGGCAAGGAATGAGGAGAAGGGGAAGGGGACAGGAGAAAGAGAGTCACACACACACACATACAGAGAAGGAGCAATATGGACAGGTAGGAGAATGGGGGACAATCTGGTGGAGGGGATGAATATAAGCAAAATATAGTGTATTACATTCTCAAAGAATAAATACAAACAATATTTAAGTATTTAATAATTGTATTCAACAGATGCGTTCAGATTGGAGCTCTCTTTAAAGATAACACAGGGTAGAAAAAGAGGTTCAACAGAGCACACTTTTTTAGAGTTTTGGCTAGGACCAGTGACAGTATGTATGATTAAGATGAGCTACCATTAAAGCCTCTGAGATGTTTCACAAAGACAGAAACCACTTGCCTGTAGTGAATTGATTAGATTTAGATATTTTCCTGCATTGGTTAAGCACATTAAAGATAGACCCAGAGGCACCAAAATGTGCCAGAGTTACATTAAGGAAAGAAAACGAAGCACTTCCCTTTCGATTAATGTTTACCAAGAACAAACCCTACTTTAAATTTCCCATTTCTCTCCAAGTGTCTTCCATCTATCTATAGTTTGTAGTTTCTGGCCTACCAATAATCTGTTGTATGTCTACCTGTGGCTGCCTGATGTCTGACTGTCCCTCTTGCTATATGCCTAACAAAGGGCTTTGTTCTATATTTACTAAACAGCATAGAAAGCAGCACATGAAGAAAAAACGAGGGACCCTGTACAGAAATCATTCAGACTTACAAAGGATTAAGTTGTTTACTCCAAATATGTAAAACACTTAGTAGTGCAAACATACTTTCACCAAGCAATACCCTTATGCTGTTTCCAACATATATAATGATGTTTGTTGTTTAAGGCTGCCTTCAACCTGTTTGTTGCTTATAAAGAATTTGTATCATAACAAACCCTCTCTGGGTCAGGTCAAATTATGGTAGAACCCATATTTTAAATTTTTGGCTATGCATTATGTTAGCTTGTAAAAGATGAGTGCATAGGAAGCCCAAGGCAAGTAAGACTGGCTATTACATTGTTCTCTTTAAAGTACATTAAACAAACAGGCTGAGTCCAGAGTAGGATATCTATCTCAGTCTTTTTGTTCTTAAATTGTATCAGTAACTTGGCTGTGAGGTCCAACCAAAGTCGCAGTCTTTTTGGTGTAAGAGATATTTTTATAAAATAATATCACCACATTTTTATTAAATACCAGCAATGATATAAACTAAATATTTCATAGACTTCCCCCAAAATGTCCTTGCAATTGTGAAACTGGAGCTTTCCTTTAAAGAAAACGAAAACTCCTGCTATTAGAACTGGAAAAAGCTTCTAATGCTCTAATCACCTTGTTTTCTGAGGAGAAAAAAGAACAGACTCTGTGGAACTGAATGTTGAGATGTTAGCCTTGGAGAAACGGCTTTCAGAAAATTGAAAAAAGAAACAGATTGGAATGTTTCTTCCTTAGAGTACTATAATTGTGTAAGATAATATGTTAGAATGAAGTATTTTGTCATTATAATAGGAAAATGTAAAGCAAAATTAGATAGTGGTAAGATTCCACTATAAAATGATACAAAAGAAAAACTTAATTTCTTTTTAAAATCTCTATACACTCTTCAACTTGAGAATAATGCACAAAAGTGTATAAGTTTAAAAGTATAGTACATCTAAAGCCTTTTAATACTTTCAGATAATTTATAGGTGAAGTACCACAAATAATTTTCTCATTGATTACATCCCGGGAACCTATACATATATATGTATGCATGTATACACTAACAAACAATTAACATCTAGTATCTGGCATCTTGTATCTGGCATATTATCAACAGAGGTGATTAAAGTTACAGAAAACAAAATTCTTAGGAGTGGCAAACTAGTGATGGGCATTGGTGGCTCACACCTTTAATCCCAGCACTTAGGAGGCAGGGGCAGGTGGATCTCTGTGAGTTCAATGCCAGCCTAGTCTACAGAGTGAGTTCCAGAACAGCCTCCAGAGAAACCCTGTCTCAAAAAAAAAAGTGGCAAACTGGCAGTATTTTCAATATACTCATTAAGCCAGGTATGTATCTGTACCTCAAGCAATGCTTGTTAAACATATCTGTATAGTATATATGTATATTTATATATATTTATATGTAATTTACTAGCACAAATTATTAATATAATAGTAGGTTTATAGTTCTGGTGGTTTGAAATTTCTTATAAGATTTTAATGATCTTAATTTTGTGTCTTAGAATAATATGCAAATTACCATTCTGTAACCAGACATATACATATATATTTATGTATGCATATATATATATATATATATATATATATATATATATATAATGGTTATCATGCTTAAAATTTCTCTGGCTTGAAAATTTATGAAACTCTGTGTGGCAACCAAACACCTTTATAGCATGGTGTATTTGCACCAGCGATTCACACAAATGTCTGAATAACTATCGAAAAAGTGCTGTATGTTTTTTTAGATATTTTACATTAAAATGGTATCTTCGATTTTGTTGTGTAGTCTTCTTTTCATCGCTATGTGCTATCTGCAATTCATTTATAGAGAATACCAATTTGAACTGAGGATTGACTTTGTGCATAAGTAACTGCTGAGGGAATTATAAGGGGATGGTGAATGTAACACACAGTCATAACTTCATAAATACCAGTAATTTATTGACGTGTTCCTGGTTGATGGCTCAGAAATTCAGTTTTGTTACTTCACTAAATTCCATGGGCCCTGAAAAAAACTTAACCAAACCAAAAAGAAACTGGTGGGAAAAACCAAGAACAGCTACTATTATTGATTACATTATATGATCTTTTCTTTCAAACAGAGCATCAGTCAATTCTTAGGTTATGGCAAAAATAAGATTAACCGTCTCACACACCTGTAAAACATACAGCTCAGAAAATTAATATTTATGTAAATTTGTATCTTATAGCCAACATGCAAAGTTCTTTTCAAATTGCAAAATTGAAGCCCTATACCCATTAAGGAACTCCCAATGTTTCTCCACCTCCATAAATTTGACTATGGTTACTAGCTAGCCCATTTTAATGGAATCAAATGCTATCTTTTCTATGTGATTAAAGTACTGTGCAGTTTTCATCCACATTGTTTTATGCATCACATTTTCCTCACATGTTTTTAATGGTTTTCTAGGCATGTGCTAAGTTTTAACCCATGCATTCATCAAAGAACATTTGCATTTCTTCTACTTTTTGACATTTATCTAAAAATGTTATTAAGGCTACATGCACTGGGCATGGTGGCAGACCCCTTTAGTCCCAGCACTTGGGAGACAGAGGCAGTGGGATTTCTGAGTTCTTGAGTCCAGCCTGGTCTATAGAGTGAGTTCCAAGACAGCCAAGGTTACACGAAGAAACCCTATATTGGGGAACACACACACACACACACACACACACACACACACACAAATCCCTCTTCTAAATGCTGTTTTCTAATCTTTGGGGGCTATTCCTAAAGTAAGATCTATAGAATTGTGGATTTTCCATACGTATTTCACTCTACATTCCCACAAATTCAATTTTTCAACAACCCTAAAAGTCTATTTCTTTCAATTACAACTGAGAAAATGGGGACTATTTCTTCCAAATTTGGTGAGAGAGTTATGTGACAATGGAAACTTGGAAGCCTGTGAACATCTGAGTTAAAATTAAAAATTCCAGCTTGGGCTCTAAGGCTATAGGCCCCTATATGAATGAATGAAAAAGATTCCCCACAGTTTCAAATATCTCACCTATAAATGCCAATAATTACCTCACTCATTAGTTGGTACTAGATTGAATAAGAAAACCACTGAAAATTGTTTATGCTTCCCATAGTAGGTATTCAACATTTAACTCCTGATAGGCACATTAGGCTCCTTTTAAAAATAACAATTTATTATTATTTTACAAGTGTGTGTTGGTGCACCTGTCATTGTGTGTGTGGAGAACAGAGGTCAACTTTATGAAGTCAGTTCTCTCTTTCTGTCTTTATGAAGGTTATCAGGGTGAAATTCAGATTGCTTGATTTGCATGGCCAATGTCTCCGTTACCCACCAAGCCATGTCTCCAGCTCCACATTGGGCTTCTTGAATGTTTAGGTAAATACAAGTGTTTATTCCTATGGTTTCCATAATTGAATAATATAAATTAGTTTGTCCTAATTATGGCCATACAGTTTAAGTTAACAGCATCTTTTACACAGTTCTTTTAGATCCGATGAGGGTTTCTTGAATATTGGCCTATGATTTCTCCATAATACCCATCAAGGAATTAGCTACCATTCTTTTTCTTACATTTTTTTTCTATATACAGACCCATGGTGAATGTTGTGGGTCCTTGTTATATTCACAAGGGTGATAATTTTATTCCGTTTCACATGAACTTACTCAGGATTTGTTGTACTTTGGGAGCGATGCCAATGACATTCAAGTTCACATCTTAGTTGCTTGAAGCAAGGAAGCAAGAGAAACACAATTTCCTCTATCTCCCTTCTCTGGTCTAATACCTTTGCAACACAACTTGAATTAGAAACAGTATTACATTGTTGAGACAATGTGGGGAAAAAAAATCTCTCAGAAGTGTAAGTTTATTTCTTCAAGGTAGGTAGGAATGATCTCTGAATACATTGCCTCAATTTAAGAGAAAACAATGATTAGGCTAAGGTGTAGGTTTTCAACAAACATAACCATGTACCTTATTAAATCCATCCACATATATTGACTCCCATCTATTTTAAATGTTCTTTAGAGATATCAGGGACTTGATGTAAATAAGTTAAAAACTAATTTTATAAACATTTATAAAATATAATAACTACTGTATTTGCAGATTACAGGACCAATATATAAAATATATAAATACCGAGAGTTTCACCAAGAAAGGTGTTTGAAATGAGCTTCAGACAATCACATCGAGACAAAAGTCTGTTGTTAATCTGGGAAATGCAGCTCAGATTTGGTTCAAGTGAGAAGATGCCTCAATATGAGCAAAAGGCATCTTGGATTGTGATCCTTTGTGTGGCTCTCATGTGTAACACATCAAGGAAGCACAAGAATCAGAAACACAATTAGTTTAGTAGAAGCAGACAGAGAGTCTGCAAGAAGGAAGGAAGCCAGTTTCAGGTTGGCACAAAATACATACTTAATGGTACTCCTGAAGGTAACTAACAATCTTTGTTGGCAAAGTGTACCCTGTCCTGGGTCCTCTCTAAATTACACACAAATTCAAACCTGGCACCATAAGCTTTCTATAATTAGATAACTTCAACAATTAGATAACTTCAACAAACAACAGATAACCCAAATAGACAAAAGATGAGTAATTTTAATAAAGGAAGATATCTCAGTGGCCAGTGAAAACATGAAAAATTTTTCATTTTCATTTGTTAGTGGGGAAACTAACATTAAAATTAACTTGAGTTCTTATTATGTATAAGTCTAAATTCAATAGCTTCTTAGAAAGGGAAAGAAATATGTCAATGACAACATGTATTTTTGTAACACAATTGGAGCTCCCATGTGTTACATTTGGAGAAAGAAATGACATAATCATTGTTTATTTTACATCTTGTATAAAAATAATATTTTTAGGAACAAGAGAATTTAGAAAGAGTTGATAATCAGTGTCCAATATAAACATGTATCAAAATAATATAAGTTAGCATAAAGAAATCTGACAAATTGCATGCCATTAATTTTACTTTATAAAGCCAATTCAATATTAGAGTTGAAATGCCTCCTAATTCTGAATGAAGGATTTTACTCACAACAGGCATGAATTCAATGTGAGCCTAATTCCTCTGATAAAGCAAAATTTATGCCATGTAGTATTACTTGACTCCATTCATCTCCCCAGAATGATTCATGGTTTCAAATATTCTCCTTTACTTATCTTGTGGGGAACAGTTGATTACTTATTCATTAGCCATTCAGAAGAAGGGCTTTCTGTATATTCTCTCAAACAGTTAGCACTATGAAAGTCTGACAAAGTATGAAAAGACAGTAATATCTATTCCCTCCATTAGCTTATCATCTAGGTGAAGCGGCAATTGCCTGAATCACCACAATTGGGTTAATTTCTCATGTTAAAGCTAATATTCTTCAAAACCATCTGTTAAGGGAAGTCATTAAAACTTTTTAGAAATCCTATTTTTCAAGATATGAAAAAATACTTGAAATAATATAATACCTCCTTTTGGGAAGAAGACTTATCCCAAGATGCTAAGCAGTTACTGCCTGAAATCAAAGAGGTACCAAATCATTTATATATCTGATTTTTTTCCCTAAGCATTCATGATTGTGGTAATGTCTAACTTATATGTTAGACACAGCAGGAGTTACTGACAATGATAAAAGAACAGTTATAACAATGTACACCATAAAACATGTGAATACCATCTCTTTTTAAATAGTCAAGATAATCAGCCATAATTTTTGGACTCTGGTTTACTTTCAATGATGGAAATCATAGAGAGTGAAGCCATGGATGGAAAATAAGTATAACAAGTTAAAGACAAAAAAGAATATATTGAAATAAGGAACTCATAAAATTAATGCTTCCAAATCCTTAAGGAAATACAGAATCTCCATTTCTCAATAAAACCTGCATTGGTTATCATGACACTTCAGAGGGAAACATTCAGAGATTCAGGAAAGGGATTGGACATTTGTTAAGTTCACATGGCTCCTAAGACAAGAAGTTATCTTTTGTTCTTCACAGAAAGTTTTGTCAAGATTGGTCTCTTCCATCTGCACAGACTCTAAATCTTAATGTCTGCAGCAAGAAAACAGTCCTGTTGTTTCTGAAGGCACAGTAAATTTAGTCTAAGATACTTCAGATGCCTTAGTTTCTTTACCTCTTGCTATGATAACAAATACTTGCCAACTCAGTAGAAGGGAGGAAGGTATTATTCGGTTTATAATTCCAGCTTACAGTCCAAAACTGAGAAATCAAAGCAAAAGCAACTTGAAGCAAAACATCATGTCACATGCCCAGTCAACACCAAGAAGCAATGAACTGACACATGCAGGCAAATACTTGTCTTATTTTCTTCATTCTCATACAGAATACCCTGCCTAAGGAATAGTGACACCCACAGTGGGAGGTTTTTCCTGTACCTCTATTACCCTGATAAAGATATTCCTTAACAGATATTTGCATAGACCCATCATCCAAGTGTGTTTAGATTCTTTAAGGTTGAAAATTAACACCAACCTTCACATCAGATTTCTTGATATAATATATATATATATATATGTATATATATATATATATATATATATATATATATTGCATTATGTAATCCATATGCATGCATACACACAGTGATTAGGGAGATAGCTTAATTAGTAAAGTATTCAGGATGGAAGCATGAGAGTCTGAGTTAAAGTTGAAGCACTGATATAAAAGCCAGCACACCTGTATTCCTAGTTCGGGGGAGGCACAGCCAGAAGGATCCATGTAGCTTGGTAGACAATCAGCCTATCTCAAATAGTCAACTTCAGGTTCAAACACCACACACAAACTGACACACCAACACACAATTCACAAGCACACAGACAACACATAAACATGTAGCACACATAACATGCACAAACATACAACATACAAACACATATACAGACACACGCGCACGTGCACACACACACACACACACACACACACACACACACACACACACACACACACGATATCACAAACAAGCAAAACACAGAAATTGGAATTCAGATATATTGCTCAGCCATGATGGAATGATGATACTATATTCTGTCTGTTTTAGTTAGGGTTTCTATGGTTGTAAAGAGACGCCATGACTACCACAATATTTTTTATTCACTATGTATCCCTGGCTGTCCTGGAACTCACTTTGTAGACCAGGTTGGCCTCAAATTCACAAATCCACCTGCCTCTGCCTCCCTAGGGATAGGAGTAAAGGTATGCATCACCACAGCCTGACCATGGCAACTTCCATGAAGGACAACATTTAATTGGTCTGCTTTATAGTTTCAGAGACTTAGTCCATTATAACCATGGTAAGACATGGTGATGTCCAGGCAGACATGATGCTGGATAAGGAACGGAGAGTTCTACATCTTGATGCATAAGCAGCAGAAGGACCCTGTCCATGCTGGGTGTGGCTTGAGCATAGGAAATGTAAAAGCCCACCCCCACAGTGACGCATTCCTCCAATAAGCTCACACCTACTCCCACAAAGCCATACCTCCTCATAGTGCCACTCCTTTTGGGGGCCATTTTCTTTCAAACTACCACACTGTCATCTATAAAATCTCTGATAAGGGGGCTGGATAGATGGCTCGGTGGTTAAGAGTGATGACTGCTCTTCCAGAGGACCCAAGCAAGGTTCAATTCCCAGCACCCACATGGCAGCTCACAACTGTCTGTAATTCCAGGTCCAGGGGACCCAACACCAATGCAAATAAAATAAAATCTCTAATAAAAATTACATGTGAATCATGTAATTACTACAATTCATTTGTCAATAGTTTGGAACATACTCCCTAAAAAATAAACAGAACCAAGTCAGGCATGATGGAACTCATCTGTAATACTAACTCTCTAGAGACAGAGATAGAGGGATAGCTATTTCGAGCACAATGTGGACTGTGTAGCAAGTCTTTGTCAAAAAATGAAAAACTAGGGAGAAACCAGTCTATAACATCATGTTCAGCTGAACATAGAAATCCACAGTACTAGCTAGTGACAAAATTGTAGAAATGTAGACTAAGGTCCCTAAGGCCCCCAAAGGTATTAGTTCGTAAGTATAGAAAAGACACAACATATTCCGGGTGCTGGTGGCACACGCCTTTAATCCCAGTACACAGGAGGCAGTGGCAGGTGGATCTCTGTGAGTTCGAGGCCAGCCTAGTCTACAGATGGAGTTCTAGGACAGGCTCCAAAGCGTTACAGAGAAACCCTGTCTTGAAAAAAAAAAAAAAGAAAAAAAAAAACAACATAATATTCAAGGATAATAATGTCACTGGAAGGGACCACAAATTCTTTTATTACCTTGTGGTCTAGTACTATTCAGATTAGTTTTCCAGTATATACAGGTAAAAATAGTATCATAATGAGGTTTAATAAAAATATTCATGCATTTAATGTTTCATAAAGAAGTGAACAATGCTGTCTTCATAACTGAGGGGCTGTTTATTTTTTATTTTGTTTTGTTATTTTACAGTTTAACTTCTGTACACCTTGCTTACTGATCACTCCCACCTTACCACATCCCTGTCCACCCTCCCCACAAATTTCTTTTTCATATTTGTGGTTTCTTTTCATATTATAGTAAGTGGCTTAATTTTTCCTAAATAGCAGGAGAAACTCAGCAACAGCTACAAATGGTTGATATCCAGAAAACACTGAAGCTTACACAACTAGAATAATGAACAATGACTAAGATACAATGTCAGGACTTATTCCTTTATGAAGAAGAATAAAAGCACTGACCCAAGGGGTGACAAACTCAGTTTCTCTGCTCATGTTTCCCTGTAAGTCAGATGCAAACCTTCCTCCCTATAATTTTCCCAATGTTTCAACAAGAAAGAACAGGAGAGTTCATAACAGGAGCCGCCAATAACCATAGATTAGAGACCCATGGCTATACGTCCTTTGGGTCAGAACACTACCAATCCATTGCACATATATTCTCTGAATATTGGTCATGTCTCAGATGTAAACTGTGGGCAAAGATGGCATACAGAGAGAATCCACAATAAATGACATGCAGGAAGTCCTTGTGAACAAGTCACTGGAAATAAAGAGCTATAATGGGAGCTAGGGGAAGTTTCACGAAAGAGAATTCATTGAGCCTGACATTGAACTGCAAGTAGAGGTTTAATAAATGGACAAGAACCAGGTCAGAGATCATCAAAAACCTATCAGCTTGAGGAACATAAAGAAATTTAAGGGCTTCTGAGAAAAAGGAAAAAAAACTCATGTGTGGTGTTCTGCTAAAACGCAGGCAGCCAGAATAACAGACCATGTGCAGTAGATGGAATCACTGAACTCACCAACAAAGAATTGGAACTTGCAAACCTCTTCTAAGACAGGACCTATTGATTTAACAGGCCCTTTGTTCCTTTAGTTTTGTTATTTCAATTGGGATCATGTTAAAAGTGAAAAAGCAAAAACAAACAAACAAACAAAAAACACTAGGTATTTAGGAGTTTAACTCCATGTGAGAATTCTGTCTATCTGGTCATTGTTGAATTCCCTGGAGCTTAGAGAAGAACCCCATACTATGTACCCATGAGCTAAATGAGCACATGCTTGCAGAAATCAAAACAAAACTATTTCTTAAACATTGTTTTCACCCGTTCACATATATCCTGACTGAAAATTATACTAGCGTGTTGACACCTGGCCTAAGTTCAAGTTAAAGAAAAATTACAGCTGTACCTGCTAATAAGGTTTCTCAAATGTCTGGGAAATCTAAAATAGCATCCTTCAATATAGTTGCCACTAACCACATCTGGCCATTGAGTGACTGAGCTGTATGTAGCTGCACTTGGATAAAATTTTGAAGATTTGATACAAGCAAAAATAGCTATAAAATAAATCTCATTGAAAATTTATCTACTGTTTATATGTTGCAATGGCATTTCAAATATATTGTCTTCAGAAGTATTGCACTGAAACTAATTAAATTCTCGTTTTATGGTTTACATGGTTTCTTAAAACAAGAAATTTTTCCCAAGTGGCTCATTGTATATACATCTACCAATATCCTTGATAAATATCATGCAGAGAGCTATGATATTATTCCAGAAAGTGGGGTGGTGCAGCCTGGATAGAATCAGGAGAGTCAAGACAGTATTGATCTAAATGAAAAAGGTCAGGACAAAGCTTATTTAGCCGAGTTGGCTGGAGTTTCCTGAACCTGTTGACACCAGACATCATCAGGAATCAGAACTGAACAGATTGAAACTGAGGTAAAAACAGTTCTTTTCTCTTCACCTCATCATTGCAGCACTGGGTTCACACATGGTTCCTAATCCATAAGAATTTCACTTAGTGACCATAGCTGTGCTCCGGTCATTGATGCTACTGGCGGGTAATCTCTGCCCTCTCCACTTCCTGGCAGAAGATAGTTTACTTCCTGGCAGTCTTGGGATTCGATGGCAACATGTGATTAATTGCACCCAGTGATTTGTGTTAGTAATGTCCCTTCTGAGCCAGAGTGGTTTATTATCAATTCAAGACTGTCAATGCTACATGTACTTTCAAACCTTCAGCGAACTGGGCCTCATTGATTTCCCTCCTGTTAACACAATGAGTGGAAACTGACCAGGATGAGGCTTCCCAAATAACTTATTATTATGGGGATATTTGACATAATAAAAAGCTATTTAGTGTACAAGGCTGTCTAATTTAGTCAATGAAAAGTATTCACTAAACACACACACACACACACACACACACACACACACACACACACACACACACACCTCTTAAAATTAAAGAGAACCCAGTACCTTAAACTGTTAGCTTTCTTTCCCAAATGCACCAAGCATTGTCCATAGCTTTCTGATGGGTTTAGATGCACTTTCTTTGGCAGCTGTCTGCAGTATAACTGAAGATCTATCTCACTATGAGGATTTTCATCAGAATGTCATCTAGAGTTTCATAGTCTTTCAAGTGTTATGTGGCTGGGAAAGGAATAGTCATGCCCACTTTATGGGTTAAAGACATAAAGCCTATTATGTATTTACAATGGGAACTTCCATTTCTGTGCCTGATTCCCCTTGACTTGGTTTTAAATTTATTTTTTGGCTGTAACTGGTATAAACAAATACACAGAGAAGGAACAATCTTAGTGCCACACAAAGTAGCACACAGAAAAAGCAAAATTAATTCAGCAAGGCAATTTCTTTTTTGAAAATGGATGCCCCACAACACAAAGTGTGCTAGCAGGCAGACTTGGCTAACTACCCGACACAAGTAGTTACAGTGTTTCATCCCAATGGTGGGACATTGACATCACAATTGGACAGGACTGGCTAATTGGCACAAAGAAAGAGGAGAGGGGTTCAGCAAATATGGACCCTTGTCATGCTAATTACCTTTGCTAGAAGAAAAAATTAAAAATAGCGATGTTATATTCTGATGCTAGATAGAATCCCCATATGTGCTGCATTTGCCTTTAGTCATGGCATACATTTGCAGAAAATCAGTTCAACAGTTCCCAGGCTTTGGTAAGATCTGAGAGTAAATGTCACATGGCACTATTTGTCAACAATTCCACTCTTTACAGAGCTTTCTTATCCTCTAGAAGGATGATGTTCAAGGTTTATCATTTGTGCTATTCCAGCAGCTCTGGCACATGATTTACTGCAAAGGGGATGGTTTTCTTACAAAATGTAGGCCCTGGTGGGTCAGTGATGACTCAATGAAAGGCCACATGTCCAAGAATGTATGGGAGGCACAAATGGGACCTGATGGGCTCTGTGTGTACTTTTGACTGTAGGAGAAGATCACCTATTGAGCCAACAATCAGTTTGCCTATTGACACACACTGCCAAAATTGTTGCATGATTGATGTAGTTCACCTCTCACTGCATGGTGGCTCCAGTGCTCTCAATCCTGACCGTCTTGCCCACTTGAATGTGGAGCAAAATATAGTCGGTAGCCTATCAATAATCTGATTTTGCATCTGTGTGAGATAATATTTTAATTGATATTCACATGACATCTGTATTTGGTCAGTAGTGGGTAAAGGATTTGGTTTATTTTTCCAGATCATTCCTGCCTTCCTTCATTAATTAATTAATTCATCTAGCTATTATATTTTGAAATTCCTATGAAAAAAGGAGGCATTCGGTAATAATTAAAATATATAGTTATCCTTTGATTAATTTGTAATGTAGCAAGTCAATCTGAAATTAGGATTTAAGTGATGAGTTTTTGACTAAACTTTTCAAAGAAAAGCCTGAGAGATTTTATCTTATTTGATTTTGTTTGGGAGATGACCTAATTTAAAAAGCCCAAATCATTTGTAGTCAAGTAAAATCCTACTCATCTGAATTATTAAATGCAGGACTCTCCTTGGTTTTCAAATAAATGAGGGAATTCACAAGGAATTCAAAGAAAAATAATCAGACTTGTTAATTGTATCTTTAGCCAGAAGTTACTTCACTTCTCAGCTTTATCACACATCCACATAGAAAAATGCTTTACTTCTCTTACATTCATAAAATACGCATATCTCATGTGCAGCCACACATTTTAATTTAACTCAATAAGAAAGGGCATTGACTAAAAGCCTGGTTTGATTACCATGCTTTTGAAAAACCTCCGCAGATCTAGTTCCCTGATGCCCTATTCTCCCTGTTCTCCAACCCAAAGAAAGCCTCTCTGTGATTGGAACCATCCCCCTGTGTCTACTGCATTGCCTGATTTTTCATCTTATTAATACAAATAACACAATACATTCTAGTTCTCTGCAGTTTTAGATAAGAGTCCATGGGGGTCTGGCCTTTTCCAGATGTATAAACACAAGTTCAACAAATAAAGCAGGAGGGCAAAATGTATGCCCCACTGACCATTTGTAACAGAGAAGATTAGAACACAGTGTCAAAACCTAGTCTGTAAAAGGATTTTCTGCAGACAGGAATCAGGCCATGGGCTTTGATAACTTCCAGACCCTTCAAGATGAAAAATGGGTAGAAAATATCCCAGGGAAGATGGACACAACAAGAAATCACACCCAACAACATGCACACTATGATAAGTGAAGGGTTGAGTCCGATGTAGAGGATTGATTACAATTGATATTGTAAAGAAATGAAGAAGATAATGGTAGGCTTATGAGAAGAAAATAAAATAGACTCTCATTTCATACTGCCATCCCTTGTGCTTGATAACTCATGACTTTTCTATTTATGGAGTTCTAACACCAAATAGAAAGGAGATACCATCAACTGAAGAGTAGAAATAGGACTGGTTGCATTCATCCTACATATTCAGAATCAAAATCTACAATTTAAGCATGTGGTTTTTTTCAAATATGATCCCTATAGGGAACATTTAATTAGTAATTTTGATGACATAAACAGAGCGGAGGACACTGTAATATCTAACAAACTATCTTAATATATTAAAAAACATTTGGGAATTTTTAAATTTTTTTTTTGAGACAGGATTTCTCTGTGTAGCCTTGGAGCTGTCCTGGAACTCCCTCTGTAGACCAGGCTAATCTCGGACTCATAGAGATCCCCGTGTTTCTGCCTGTGGAGTTCTGGGATTAAAGAACCCAGTCAAAGGTATTCTAATTTTGTGTGTGTGTACACACACAAGCCTGCAAAATCCAAGAAAGAATCCCTTGGAATTGATGCTACAGGTTATTTGAGCCAAGAGATCTGAGTGCTGGGAAGCAAACTTCATTCTTCTAAATGTCAGCACACACTATTGAGTGCTTAGCCAACTCTTGAGACACACACTTTGACAATGTTTTTCAGATTTATTTATTATTTCCTCTTACAGGTTATAGTGCAAGCTATTTGAAGTTTATTTGTTCTTGGTTTCTGTTTTTTCACAATTATTAGTAAATGCTGGCCTACCACTTAGTAATTCTCTTACGAATAGTTTACCATAGTGTAGCAATATCTTAACTGAGCAGGAAAATATTCTATTCTTGACCACAATTGCTGTAATAAAAAGTATGTTTGAAATAATTTAGAATGAGGTATCTTTGGAGCTCTGGGTTTTTATGTAAACAAACCAAATTGACTCAGGGGAAACAGTGTCATTCTAGCCTAGTCAGTAATTGTAAACTAATGGTGGGTTTTCCTGTACTTAAGCTGAACCAATCATTCTCCAACTGGGGGCTTTCCACTGATATCCAAGTCAGGATGGAGCTTTGTTTTAACCAGTCATAACTTTACTTTGCTTCCATGAGCCTTCCTTCCTTCCTACTTCACTGTTAGAAGCTCAAACCACTCTTTGGACCAGACCTGGCTAGTGTTAGAGTCACTTCTCAAATAAACCATTAAAAATTTAAACTGCCTCAAATTACCTTTTGGAAATGTTACAAAATATGCATGTCTTAATGTTATGTAAAAATCATTTTTCATATACTGTTTGACTGTGTTATATACTACTTGAGGTTAAAAGAAAATGATCTCAAATTCAGTTTCAAAAATTAATGTAAACAACATAGAAGCAATCAAATAAGTGTGTTGCATATTTAAATTCCAGTTACCAAATTTGGGGCTTTAATTCTTTACTCCCTACTTCACTGAAGACAAAGCTTTTGAATATACTTCGAGAGCTCTAATTACTGTCCCAACTATCAGTGGACTGGAGAGGTTTTTGTACGCTATATCTCCTGTATGTCCTGGTACTCTATACACACACCATAGACTTCTCAACACAGTGGGCTCTATGACAGAGTGCATTCAAGATTGACCGAGTTTCCTTTTTTATTCATGACATCACACTGCTATGCAATTAATTTGGTCTAAAGGCTATATACAGGGCTTTTTCAATAAAGGTTTTATTTCTTTCAATTATATTTAGACTATACTTTCAAGATAGTTCCCTTGTTACAATGCAAGAACTTAAAATATGGGTAAAGTGACTTAAATAGAATGAATGTAAATTTCAGGTACATTTGACTTTGTTACTTCTTCCCATTCAATTTCTTTAATAGATCAGACAGTGAAGAAATTCAGACTATTCATTAATTTTAAGTATTAATGTCAGTGAATTTGAAACAGTTAAACTATTTTTCAAAACTGGATTTCTAAGAAATTCTCTTGAAAAATCACAAATATAGTCACAGTTTTCTCTTAAGGTGGAATCCTAGACTGACTAGCTTGGAGTTAGAAAACTTTGATTTTTAATTTTGTAATTGTACCCTTTCCAGTTGTAAGTCACCCTACTACCATCATAGGAAAAAAATGAGAAAAATGCTAGAATTCGGATTCAACCCATTCCTTCTGCTACTCACGTGTAGCCTGACTAAATAACAGATAAGGCTTTGTGGAGAGATATAATAATCCTGATGAGACAATAGGGAGTTATTAGCTACTGTGTTTTCAAAATTATATTCACTATAACAGAAAAGTTAGTGGGATTTTCAGTGTGTGTGTGTGTGTGTGTGTGTGTGTGTGTGTGTATGTGAGAGAGAGAGAGAGAGAGAGAGAGAGAGAGAGAGAGAGAACCGATAGATAAAACAAAGAAACGTGACAATTACCAGCAGTCATTAGACTATACTTGAAAAATGACTTCTTGGAAAAACTTAGAAACAAAGAAAGTAAATAAAACAACTGCAACAGATTCCATTGAGCTCTGGGGCTTTAAATCTGTTCATAACCATTCAAATCAAATTCACTATGATTACAAGGTGTGAATGAGCTATAACAATAGCACTATGCTTTAAAGCTGTAGCATAAGGCAACCATGACAGATACTTATCTTGAACTACTGGGTTCCATAGCAAATATTACCAAAATAAGTATTATCATTCTGTGATGCTAAACACAAGAGAGAGGAACTTGAATTTCCTGAAATGTTCTGAGTGGGTTCAGACCTTCTGGTCTCTGATTATATCTAGCAAGCAAAGTGAAGTGAAGAAGTAAAGCAATTATCCTAACTGATCAAGCAAAAAATAATCCCCTGCAAGTCAGAAACAGACAACTGTTGAGGCGTGAATTGTCCAGATTGAAAAGGTTGCCAATATCAGGTAAGTGCATCAGATAGTGCCATTAAACCTTATCATGTTTGTATAAAAAATAAAAAGATTGTAACATCGAGGAAGTCATTTAACTTCAAGTCCTTACAACTCCTGTGTTTTCTTGTAGAAGATTATGCTCGAAGAAAGATTTATTTCTAGGGGAAAAAGCACATAATAGAGGAAGATAGATAGAGACAAAGAAACACACAAAGATTCTAAACTGGAAATGAGCACATACTCTACATACATTCCAGGCAAGAAAGAAACAAAGAACAGAGAATACAGATGAACCAGCCCTGCATATCACACTTCAGTACTGGAAAACTCAAAGGGGCATTGCATTGATCAGCCTGTTTGGAGTGGAAATGGTACAGTCTCTTAATATTCTTCATACATTGCATGGATGTCAGCTTAGGGCTGAGATACAAGGAGATCCACCTCAGAATAGTCAGTGAATTTCTCCTGGAAGATATTTTCAAATATCTACTTTAATATAGCAAGTTGCAACAAGCGAAAGGGCTTGGTGTCTCCCAGCTTCTCTGGGGCAGGAATCTAGAATCAGTTCAGTTTGATCCTTAGGCTTTTGAGTTCAAGTCCCTCTGAAGATTCTAAAGAAATACCAGCCATGGCAAGTGCCTCATTTACAGACTCAACTAGGAACACATTCTCTTCCAAGCTGATGTATGAAGGGGTTGGCATGATTCTCTCTCCTTTGTGTTTATTGAACTTAATTAAGAGGTCAGTGTATGGTATGGGCTAGAAGGATAAAAACTGGAAGTTTTGGCATATAATCATGGAAATAAGATTCTACTGGTTAAAAGAAAGCTAACAAGATGTAAGAACACAAATCACGTGAATACTAGAAGGTAGAGACCATCTGGGGCCATATTGGATACTAACTTCTATGGGAGATGTTACCTAGCCCTAACCATTAGCAAAGTAAAGGGATGATTAGCACAGGAGTCTGAAAATGCTAAGATAAAAATATGTTAAAAGTCTAAAGTAAAAAAGAAATGTTCAGGATACTGAAACAATGTAGAATATCCAGATAATTATAGATGATAGGGAAAGTGTTACAAGAAAAATTTTGAGCAACAGGTACAGGCAGACCTCACCAGCTACAAGCTAAGGTGGACAATCTATTTCCTGGTGTTTCAACAGAGTGGTGACTTGATTTTCCTGATCCATATGAAGCTGTTCTACAGGGGACTCTAATGATGATAAGGATGGAACAGAATTGATGGTTGTGAGGAGAAAATGAAGACTAGATAATCAGGTTGAGATGATTCTGGCAGGGTAGGATAGAAAACATTCTAAGCCTCAGAAGAGGGTCAAGGATTAGTTGATAAATTGCTTGTTATGGAAGCATGAGAACCCAAGTTCATATCCAAAGTATCTACTGAAAAGACCAACATGTTGTAAGGATGCCTATATTCCCAGAACTGGAGAGGCAGAGATAGGAAAGTCCTGGAGCTGGCTGGATGGGTGGTCTAGCAAAATTCAATAAGCTACAGGTTCAGTGAAAGAAAGTGTCTTAGAAAGAAAGATCTAAGAAAGACACCCGAAGTGGGCATTATCCTTGCACTAATGTGCACATCCATGTGTACTCACACATCCATATACATCCATGTACACTTACATACACACGCAAACAGACCTGAGAGAATCTTGAATGTGGCAGATTAAGAAAAGAAATCATTTACTGATTGCCAAATTTCTAGTTTAAACAACATAACTTCTTCCTTAACTGAAAAAAGAAAGGACTACAGAGATAAGGACCACCCTTTCCATTTGCAAAACTTGGAGTCTGTGGTTGAAATACACTGTTTATATTATTGAAAAAGAGCATTTCCAACTGGCAAAAGACTAAAATAAATTCAAAGGTTAAAAACTAATATATAACTTAACCACTAATTAATACCCTGTAAATGAAAGGCATGCATTTTCAAATAATGTTGCATTTTATACAAATAAATTTGAACTGAATAATATAATCTACAATTGCTTTATCATACTATTGCCAAAATATAAATCCAATGGTAGCTAGACAGAAACCATATATTTTAAAGATGCTCTGACTATCTTCATTTCTACAATAATCCACAATCAGAATATTTTTAATGATTTGCCAAAACAAGGTAAATTAAAAGAAATCATCCCTTCTTTATGTGATATTAGACCAAAAGAATTCAACCCTTTATTTAAAAACAAAGATTATTGCACTGGCCTAAATTACTCAAATTGGCTATTTTTCCCTTTAACATTCACCTTTGTTGCTTTCTTTATCAAACTCAGTCTTGATTGGCCCTATTATAATTATAGAGTTAATGTGCTTTTTACCAAAATTAACCTTATTGTAAAATAGACAATCATCTTAACAATATTTGCATATCTGTTTAGTGCAAGGCGTTGTGAGTTGAAATGTTCATGACTTTTTAAAAAGCAACAAATTCATTATACAAGCATTATAATTCATATTATAATATGTAAACACCAGCAGTGGCTTTAGCTATTAAGCAAATACTCTGATTTGAATTTAATTTTTCTTTGTTTCTTTCATCACAGTGGTTCTTTTTCCATAGTGGTTCTTATATATGTAGATTTTTTTCATTGGCAATTAAGGTATAGTTATTTTTAGGGACTTGATTATTAAATCTCTACACTGGAATTCCACACTTGTTCTTTCTACTAACTATTAAAAGTGATTTTTTTTTGCTTGTGCTGTCAGGAAAATATATATGATCTACTTAAAAAATAGTCCAGTTGACTTTGCTTTCCTCTCCTCATCAAGTTTGTCATGTATATTTACTGAAATGCTAAACATAAAACAATAACAAAGGTAAGGCAAAAATAAAGCATACCTATCACTACTGTAAAGACATTAGCAAATGACAGTCAAGGTGGCACACACAGTAGATGCAGAGAATTAAGAGTTTAAGGTCATCCTCCACTACATAGCCAGTCTGGGCTATGTGAGTCCCTCCCACAAGCAACAAAGCAAAACAAACTAATAAACAAACACAGGCACTAGCAAGTAATGTTAAGTCACAATGGTTGCCACTTACGTGGTCTCAGGCTTGCTATATCCATCTTCATTAGTTTTACATAAATACAACCATGACAAGAAAAGCAATATTCATCTCACATTTTTTTCTGATTTTCATCAATCTGTTAAAAATGGCAAGATGGTTTTAAAAGGAACTAAGTCTTCAATTTATTACTTAGTATGATTCAACTCTCTCCTTGAATGTTCTCATTTGGTGGTGTCTCAAATATAAATGCTAAAATATTAGCAAAAAACCACATGACACCCAGCACAGAGAGGCATCCAGAACTTCGTAATTTCAATTTTGTAAAACCTGCCAAAAACTTCCCTTTGCATGTGCCCTTCCTTTTTGAAGATCACCAGTGTACAGTCTTTTGAATCATGGGGTGGACTCAGAGGAAAGAGAATGTGTGGTAAATTTATTACCGAAGTGAACCTCTTACCCCGGGTGTTTTTGCAATTTGGTTCAGGTTTTCAGCTTGCCACGTCTTGGTCCTTCAATTCAGCCACAGGATTCACTTCCCTCCTCCAATATTAGTGCTATCAATCAGCAAAGTGAATTCTCCTTTGTCAATCTTTTCATTAGCTACCAAAAGATGAGCAGCACACATTGTTGATTGGCTCCAGACTGCTACCACCATTTCTCAACCACTCCTCAGAAAGCTTAAGCTGCATTTCTTAAGCCCCATGGCCATCATTTCACTCTGCCATCCAGATTGTTTCTCTGTTGAAACAGTGGTATGTGCTGAGCTGATGCTTCATGACAAAAAACAGTTAATAGTTTTGACAAGAAATATGGCAGAGAGTGAATAGATCAAATAGTCTACATGGCCTTTATAGATTTGGTCTTTTCAGTTTTATGCTATCTATTTTAATTACATACTTAAAATATTTACCTCCAATTCTCTTTGAATCTTGATTGTATCTCTACCTTTTACTATGTATCTGTTATGTACTATCCATTGCATTGTTCTCTCTGATGGCTGTTATAGCATTTCAATCATAGGCATAAACGAATCTCCAAACACCAGAGTGTTAAATTCCACTGTGTCATTAATCAGTTTTTTATAGAGTTTATCTCCTACAAGAATATTTATAGCTCATCCATGCAATAGATTGTACTTTCACTTCCCCAATCACCATTTTCTCTTCACTAAGATTAATTGTATTGTTTAAATATTTGCATTGTTTCCAATTCAAACTCAAGCATTAGCCACGTTGATGGATTTCCTCTCAATGATGGATTTCCTCTCAATATATGTATGCATTTGGTGAACTATTAAGGTTAGTTCTTAGTGAATTTCTCCAGAGAGTTAGCCATTCTCCCAGCTTAAATGATTGTTTGGAATATTGCATTTGCCTTGGGACGACCCTCTGGCATCAGTGTGGCTGGCATTCCCTAGGCTTCTCCTTTACAATTTCTTTTCTTTCTCTCATGTGCCTCAATACATATGTAGAGGAATTAAGATAATTTGGGGGATTCAGCTTCCCTGTTCCATTATTTTACTAAGTAATGACTGTATGTACAACTGGGAGTCTCAGAATGAAGCTGTGGGAACTTCTCAAATTGCTTATTTCCAAATCTGTCCTGGGTCTGTCCTTCTTAGATTTCATAGTATTCAAATCTAAGGTGATATACCCACCCTTTAACTTACTTTTTAGTTACTGTCTTAGAGTTATTATTACTCAGATGAAACACCAAGGCCAAAGCAATCTGGGGAGAAATGGCTTTATTTGGCTTGCACCTACAAATCACTCATCATCATAGGAGAAAGTCAGGACAGGAACTCCTGCAGAGCAGGATCCTGGAAGCAGGAGCTGGTGCAGAGGCCATGGAGGAATTCCGATTACTGAATAGGTCCTCACAAGTTGTTCACTCTGCTTTTTTATTTTTTGCATCCAGGACCAACATCCAAGGTGATCCTACCTACAAAGGGCTGAGCCCTCCCCCACTGATGATCACCAGTTAAGAAAATGCCCTACGCTGATTTTATGGAGGCATTTTTCTCAATGGAGGCTCCCTTCTCTCTCATGACTCTAGCTTGACACAAAACCAGCCAACACAGTTAATTTTTTTCATTTTATTTTCTGGAGCTTTCCGTGTCTTCTGTGAGGTCATTTATTCTTTGCTTAAAGCCATTATGTTTGCTGATCACTCATTTGCACAGTTTTCCTTTTTGAGGTTACTATTTCTTATCTCTCTAAATGTGTAGGTGAATATCTCCATTGCTCCAGAATATTACCACACATCTTTTCTGAAAGTTTCTTTCAGTCCATTTGAATGCTTCATGACATACTATCATGGCCCATTTACTTCTGAGTTATTTCATGTTCTTTGAGTGCTAACAGTTATGAATACCACTCTAAAATGATGGGCTGCCTATGGTCTTGCTGTGGAGTGGCTTTCTGGGACCATTGATTGTTCTGCAGGAGCTTTCATTTTATTTGTAGACAGCATCATCTTATTTGCCGATGATTTGTCCCTAAGGAAACATCAAAAGTATTTTCCTTCGATTTCAGTCTGGTTTTCTTTGGGGGAGTGGTGAGTCTCCATACAGAAACACTCAGTAAAAGCTAAAATAAAGAAACTACTCTAGTAGGTCATGCCCCCTCTGGCTGACCTGTTCCAGAGGATAAACTTGAAGAATTCTGCTGATGCAAGCAGAAACAGACCTTAAACCTAGATGTTAAGGTAAGCTGTTGGTAATCCATGCTTGCTCCTACAGCACTAATAAGAGGCTCCAGAGAAGTCAGTAGTGTAATTTAATTGTTTAAATGGATCTTTACTAATCAATTAATACTCTATTTTCTAGATACTTCCATGTCAATTCTATACCACACAGATCTCCAGTATCAGTGGCTTCTGCCCTTTTTGTTGCCTTGATATATTGTAGATTGGTTCGTAATTCTAACTAGTCTTTTACCGTTATTTTAACAGAGCTTTGAAAATGAGTAAAACTAAATGAAAAATATTTAATTCTTTACCTTTATCAGAAATTCAAACTCACTTGCGTAAATGATAAAAATGTATCTTTTGGGCTTATTTGAAGATCCTAATCACGGATGTTTTGACTGG
Organism: Cricetulus griseus; assembly: GCF_003668045.3. Lineage (NCBI taxonomy): Eukaryota > Metazoa > Chordata > Mammalia > Rodentia > Cricetidae > Cricetulus > Cricetulus griseus. The sequence continues at coordinate 21,491,953 of NC_048597.1, forward strand.
TGTTCCCAAACTAATGACCATGTAATTTCTGTGAGAGTTATCTGCCATTTAAGTCTCCCACAGCATTAATTTCCTACCACGAGTGTGCTGGCAGAGCCATAATATAGACTGCTTCACGGCCATTCTCTTGGGGCTTCCGTAGTTTTCTACTTTCACTGATAAAGTTCTTTCAGGAAAATGTCACAAAACATGACCTTTAGATGACATATAGATGATTTTCCCGAAATGACCATTGCAACTGACTTTCTCCATGTTTTACAAGTTGTCATTTTGCATGCACCATATGTGTATGGAGGCAGCAGCTCAGTGCTTCTCCTAGTCATCTAGCACTTCAAAAGTTCTGGGACCACATTTGAACCTAAATGGGGAAGAATTCACACAGCCCCATCAATAGCTGTGGAGCAATTGGTAACTGACGGCTTCTAAAATAAAGAGATATGGGGGGTGTGGCCCCCCTAAGTTGCCAAAACTCTAGCACTGAGTTTTTAACTTTCTTTTTATTTATTCTTTGTGTCTTTCACATCATGCACCTCTATACCCATCGTTTCCCTGTCCCTACAAATCTGTCCTCTGCCTTTGCAACCTCCCACCCCTCCCCACAGACAAATGAAATAAAATAAAATTTAAGAGAGAAAAAGAAGAAAGATTAATCTCATTATGGAAGCTGTAGTGTGGCGCAGTGAGTCACACAGTCAACCCTTTTATCCATATAGCTTTACTTGCAAGTGTTCATTGCGAAGAGTCATTGATTGGTCTTGTTTAAGGCCTCTGCTACACTATTAATGCTGGGTCCTCACTGGAACTCCTCTTGTTTGTCTTGTTGCCCTGTGCTATGGAGTTCCTGCAGCTTTGGACCTTCAGGACCGGTCCTTTCATGTGCTCCAGTAGATCACAGATGGGGTAGGCCAAATCATAACCCTGGTTCTGACCTGGGTAGTTGCAGGATTGGCCAGCCTTCAGCTCTCCTCACCACCAGGTTGAGTTCTTCTGCGTTGCCCTGGCTATTTTACCTCTTGCAGTGAATATATATATATATGATCTAATATTAATAACATAATTGAGTAATAAACAAAAGAAAATACCAATACCAAATCTACATAGTTTTAAAGCTAAATAATGTACTCTAATTGTATTTTTATCAACTGGTAAAGTCTACAGATAATTATAATACCAGTTAAACATTCTGAAATGAGAACATTGGAAAATATTTACTGAAAGAAATTTTTATAATATGTATAATAATAAAATAATAAAAAGAAAAAAATGTCAACTGGAACTTGGAAAACATGTAATATTCATGTATTTTATTTTCATTGAAAACGAAAATGACATGATAGTTTGAGAAATATTTTATCAATACTTTTATTTTTATTAGAAAATAAGGATGGACTAATGATGGAGTTTAAACTTGTGGAGATATTCTTGAACTTTATAAATCATATATTAAAACAACATAAAATTCAAATTATAAGTACGCATTTATGTATGAAAAATATAATTTCCCATATTCCTTCTTAAATATTGATAATTTTAACTTCATATACAAAATTTCATCTTAATATTTGTTGTGTAATATAGATTAAGCATGTTACAGCAATTATTAATTGGTGTTATTTTCAAATATAATACAATTTAATTTTAAATATAATTATAGCATTCCTTGAAATATGCATATCAAATTAATTTTTTAGTTACTTTAGACACTTGTTTGTGTGTTTTGCCTTAAAATAAACCTCAACTGTATTGGTGGCTTAAAATAAGAAACTGGAGCCAGGTGTTGGTGGCACACGCCTTTAATCCCAGCACTTAGGAGGCAGAGGCAAGTGGATCTCTGTGAGTTTGAGGCCAGCTTGGTCTCCAGAGAGAGTGCTAGGATAGGCTCCAAACTCCAAAGCTCCACACAGAAACCCTATCTCGAAAAACCAAAAAAAAAAAAAAAAAAGAAAGAAAAGAAAAAAAGAAAAGAAAAGAAGAAACTGGAATAAAATAGTAAGTTTTATGATATACTTTGTCCAAAAGTTGAATGAGCCAAATCAGAATTTCCAGGGATTTAATCAATAGTTTTAAAGCCTATCATCAAATGAGTTTATACTTTACCTGTGTTATTAGTGATAGGAATGATACCTTCTCAAAAAGTTTGTCAGTATAAGTTGCTCTTCTAGACTGAATGTCCTTCTGCTTGGTCACCTATCAAAAATGTATATATTTTATATGTGATATAAACTTTCTGTAATTCATCTATAAAACTACATTTTCAGATAAATTACCCAGGCTTCTACATAAACAATAACCAATAGACATTTTCCTCACCAAGCATTTTGCATCCATTTCTTTTGAGGCAACCAGGTTGTCAGACACTGAGAATACCAAGAACAAAACAGATAGTAGCAAATGATAGCCCAACTCACATCACTCACTACAAGTATAGTTTCTATAAACCTGGGGGGGGGAATCAACCCATTGTTTCATGTTTTTAAAGATGTCCCTGTATGTGTATGTACCAGCTATGGGTCACATATAGAGCAAAGAGGACAATTTACAGGCGTGATGTTTTCTAGATTCAACTTATATTAAGTCTTAATTGTTAAAAATGTTATAGTTACTTGAAAATGATTCCAACACATAATTTGTTATAAAACAGATGTTAGCATATGTAAGAAGTCAAATCCTGATTCAAATGGGTCAAATGCTATTGAAACCAAATTTACCCTATGAAGTGCCTTCAGAACACCGTTATGTACAAAGGGATTAGATTGGAGTTCAGGACATGTGCAAGTGAATTCACATGGTATATTCTTTGTCTAATTGGCAACTAAAAATGCTGTTACGGATATGGGTCCTTGGAGATTATTGTTTGGAAACCCTTTGTATAGCATAACTCTTAATTACCTTCATTGCTAAAAGGGCAATTCTATGTAAGTTAACATGCTTTTTTTCCCATTAAGGAAAGCCTTGAAAGCACAATTTTATTTACTTAAAACTAATGTATGTCCACAAGGCCAAAAATAATTATTTTTTCAAATATGTGCTCAAGGAACAGAAAACGATTGAATTTTAAACACTTCTTAAATGGTTCATGGAATGGCATTAACATCATGTCCAAAGGGACTTTTACTGATTTTTTTTGTCTAAAACTAAGGATTTAATGAAAATGGTTTCTCTGATAGATGGATAACTAGGTTTATTTCTGCAATGCTGTTTTGTAGGAAGGAACACTAAATATGATGTTATATAGTATTACAGCCAGTTCACTTAAACTATATCTTTACAATAGGATGTTGTCTTCATAATAGATATTAATCAAATATATTTGTTTACAGATCTATAAATAATTTGGTTCTGGGGAAGGGGAAGCTTGGCCAGTTAATGACATTATCTTTTTCTTGAGGGATATAGGAATTCCAAGTCTCAGGTTATATAGATATATATAGTCACATTCTTTTCTCTAGATCAAACACAGGGCAAAAAGTAGCTGCATGAAGCCACCTGTACATTTCTAGTTCAATTTTGTAACCCAGCTGAACATAGCTTTTGATTTCCTGAACTTTAATTAGTGAAAATATGTTTTCAGAAAAATTCTGAACCACAAATATTGAAGCAAAATTATTTCTAATTAGCTTAGTCTACAGAAAAATCCATTTCCCCTTCTCACTTGAAATTACACTATAAATAAAAGTTTGTTACAGTTTTTAGTAATGCATTAGATTACACTGTTTGTCAACAAGGTTCATTTAGAGCAGAAATGTAATTTCACTGACAGGAGGTCCCTTTATGTTTTAAGGGATAAATGTGTGTTGAGTACAGTTGAACTGAGTGTGACAGCCAGTGTCAACAGTATGGAATAGCCCTGTGAGTGGGCCACTTAAAGCTTCTTAAGGAAGAATTTTTCAGATTTGGATACCCATATATGGTGTAGCTGAGGCTCTGAAGAGGGGTCAAATCTCAAGAGATTCCCAGAACATTACAGGTTATGGCTATTTCACTTGGTTCTTGACAGAGGTGGAAGGTAAATCCCTCCTGATAAAGAAACCATGCACTTCAGACACAGGGCCCACGGGCCTCTGGGCTGGATCTGACATCAATGTCTTCTCCCAGAGGACTAACTTTCTTGGCTCCAGAAGCTACTGTGTAAGCATCCAAAGGAGAGAAACAACCAACTGTCCTACCCAGTGAGGACACCTATGAACCTCATCAGTTACCAACACAGCATGGAAAATATCAGTTCAGTAGTGGCACACATTTAACAATTATTTAATTGGATTTAAGACTGACTCGACAAGAAGGACTAGAAACCTAGCCAGCTATCAAGGAATAGTGAAGTCATAGATCTTAGAGGGAGCCCACAGCCACCAATTTACTAAACCAACATAATCTCTAACTACATTGCAAATATTTGTCCTCGGAATTACAGATAAGTGTAGCCCTTGTTCCTCATCATGAAAACTTTTCTTTGTAACAGATGAAGATTGTTGCGGAAAAACACAACCAATCAAAATGCAGAGTTGTGGAACCCAATCCCAGAGGATACAGCTACAATACAACTCCTACCACTAAGTCTCAGGGATCATTGCAGAAGACAGATCTGAAGGACTGTAGATTACAGAGCATCAGGTAGTTTACTGGGATTGTCAGAAATTATGACCATAAGTCTCACCAACATAGCTCAAATCTCAACAAACAATGAGCTGAAAAAGGACAACAACAACATACATGTTAACATGGATGGGAAAACTCAAATGGCCTCAACCCTACACAAAGAGCTATAGGCAACTAAGGAATATTGGCAGCCAGAGAGATATAGGCTTTCTAAAACAAGAGCATCTCTACTAGTTATGCAATAGCAAATGGTCATACAAACACCATTACAAAAACTGAGAAATTTGTATTTATATACGTAGGAATATGTACACACACACACACACACACACACACACACACACACACACACCACACCACACACACACACACACACACACACACACACACACACCACACACACACACACACACACACACACACACACACACACACACACACACACACACACACACACACACACACACACACACACACACACACACACACACACACACACACACACACCACACACACACACACACACACACACACACACACACACACACACACACACACACACACACACACACACACACACACACACACACACACACACACACACACACACACACACACACACACACACACACACACACACCACACACACACACACACACACACACACACACACACACACACACACACACACCACACACACACACATACACACACACACCAGGAAAAAAAAAGGAGAAAGGGGAAATTAAAACACACTGTCTTTAAATACTAGCTAGAGCTAATTGTTGAACTCTTATTATTAACTATAAGAACAAAATTAAAATAAACCATGTCCTGAAAAGCCATCCTGTGTTAAATCCCATCAACTACAATAAGAAGCTTCTCCGTGTGGGTCGAGCAAAGCCATGTAAAAGTATGGCAATATGTCATCAGAAGTCATTGTATTGCTATGTTCTTTTAGCAGAATAATAGTATTAGCTTTTTCCCTAGGCTTCTGACCAATCTAGTCTTAGGTCTTGGTCACTTTAGCACTGTCAGGTATGGGTTCCATCTTATGGGGTAGACCTGAAATCCAATCAAAAAGTGGCTGCTTACTCTAGAAACCCACAACTGTATAATGTGCAGAGAGTGAGAGATTTTGGAGACCTCAATCCTAAATGGGATGTCCTCATCAAAGCCTTCCTTCCAATCTGTGTAGAAGGAGCAGAAAGATTGCAAGAGCCAGAGATGATGGATTACTCCAAGGAGAAAATCGGCTTCCAGACAAAACAAGACTGAGGCACATATGAACACACAGAGATTATGACTGCAAGCACAAGACATACACAGAAGCCAGACAAGGTTCCAGCCCTGAGGGAGCTATATGCAACTGACAGCCAATGGGAAGGGAAAAAATCCGTTTTCTCCAATGGAGAGCTACCAGATATAATGGCCACACTTTAGGGACAGCCCCATGCCCAGCAGTAGTTGGCCAAGAGAAGGCAAACTCAATGGCAATTTTGTGAACATTTGCTTTGCTTTACTTTGATACCATTTGTTCTAATGATCTTTTGCTTGTTTGTTCTGATTTTCATTTTCACATTTTATGAGTTTTGTTGTTGTTGCTTACTGTTTTGGGGCTATCTTTTTATCTGGGTGAAAAAGAAAGAAAGAAAGAAAGAAAGGAAGGAAGGAAGGAAGGAAGGAAGGAAGGAAGGAAGGAAAGACAGACATCGTTTGGTGGGTAGAGAGCTGGGGAGGATCTGGGAGGAGTTGGGGAGGAAACATAATCAAAATATATTGTGTGAAAAAGTATTTCAATTCAAGAAATAATTTAAAATAAAAACCATCCTCATTTAAGTGAGTGATAAATGTTTTGCTCTTGTCTCTACTTAGCACATTTTGCATGCTTTGTGTGTCTTATTTTACAAAACAATGCCTAGCATCCTTGTCACATTTGATTTTCTGTCATAGTGACTAGCAAACTCCTTTTCGGTTTTCATTTACCCAGCTTTTATTTCTTCTGCCATGACAGTGCCAAATTTGATGTCTAGGAGTTATACTCATCTCTGCAGGAAAAATAGTCAGGTACTTCTTTCACAAACTTAGATCTCATGACAACTCTCTGGCAGGGGTGGGGAGTGAGAGAAAACTGAGCATATTAACTCTCTCTTTTGGGCCTACCATCTGAGAGTTGTTTGACCCTCACTGTGGAGTTTACTATAGCCTGCTATGACCACGTTTATTCTCCTGGTTTTGCTTCAAGCTGGGCATATGGAATTTGAAACCTCCAGACTGTTTCCCATTTCTGAACAGCAATCCAAGTTCTGGAGGTTGTTGGGCTCTTCTGCTGAGGCTATTAGCTCTGGCTACGCGAGGACACCTGCCCACCAAAACAAACTTAGGATCACTAATTCATTTCACACGGGTCACCAAACTAATATCAAATAGCAGTAGCTCTTCTTTATTACCAGCTTAGATCAGATTCAAACCTGAGACTCATGGCTAAAAGGCTTAACCTCCAGCCCCTTAACCCTGGGTCACTCCCAATCTGTCTCTCGGGTCCTTTTCACTAATGACAGACAGAGAAGGATTATAAATTCCCAAAGTCCTGCGTGCAATCCCTTGGTTGCTCAATTTACCGACCACTATAATCAGAAACCTCCCAAGTCCTGTGTGTTTGTTCATACGATTGTATCCGCACAAAGCAAATTAAGTAGAGACATGAGGATGCAATCATCCAGAAAATCCTGAGGGGAAAAAAATAGAATATTTCAACCCAGGTTCAGGAATTTACCTTTGGAGACTAGAACAAATATACCAAATGGTATCTGGTTATTAGTGTCAGCCAGCACCAAATGGCCAGGTGATTATCAGACCTTAATAACACAACCATCAAATACTAAGAGAATAATGAGAATGGGGAAAGACATAAGCAGTCCCTGAGATCTAGTACAGCCCATAGTGAAAATTCACCATTCATCTTGTGCTATGAACATAGTCTGGGCTGCTAGCAGATTAGAAAACAAAACTGAGATACATAGAGTTTCCACTGTCTGTGCAAGAACTGTCCAGATGAATGTGCTGGGTTAAAGAAAGTTCTGGAACAGTCAACTATCCCTTCAAAGTCAAATGCTTCTTGAGCTATTTTTATGATCTTTTTTACTTTGTTTCAATCTGGTGAAATCTGGAGTATACAATAAGAATTTAATAATCTTTCACAGAAACTTCTGGAGACAGCCCCCAAATTAGGTATACTAATATTTATTGTACATCAACCATATATTTAACTTGGCCCCAGGTCAAGTATTCTCACAAGATTCATCTTTACATAAATCTTATGAGAAGGATATTATTATGTATGTTGTATGACTTTTACAAACTTTGGCTTTTTAGTTTGCTTATTGGGAGAGAGAAAGAAAAAAAACATGAAACTGGGTTGGGAGGAATGTGGAAGGTGTCTTGGAGGAGTTGGGGAAGGAGAAGGAATGTGATCAAAATATATTGTATAAAAACATTCCTGAATCATAATTTTTAAAACTAAGGCAGATTTGTATACTGATAGTTTTATGTGGGGCTTTTCTTTAATCATAATCAACTCTTTGAGCTAAATTGTGTTCATCCCCACTTTAAAAAAGATCCTTTCAAAGTCTTTACCCTTAGTGCTTTAACGTGACATCACTTAGAAACAGAATTGGCACGTGCTGAATAAACTTTCATCCAATATGGTGCTGAGGAGAAGAGGGAGATGAGAACACAGGCACAGGGACCTAGAAAGCACACCATGTGGATTTCTAACCACCACCCCTATGAGAGTATTTATTATTATTATTATTATTATTATTATTATTATTATTATTATTATTATTGCAGCCTAGGAAGCTAAAATAAAACTATCATTACAGCACAAGAAAACTATGAGATGGAGTGATTCATTTTCCATATTTAAGAAGTTCATGAGAAACTTGTCTGAATCTTCTTTATACAGAGTATTTCCAAAATAAAACAATAGATACATATGGTCTAGAAAGGAATTTTAATAAAGTTACACTTAAATTCTACTCTTAAAAAAAGCTGGCCATACTACTCCCTTATGAAAGAAAGAAAAGGAGAAGAAAGGGGAGGGGAAGAGAAAGTGGGAGAGGAAATGCAGGGGTTAGAGGGAGATAGGAGGGGAAGAAGAAAAGGTGGAGGAGGTGATCTTCACCTCAGTGTGGAGAATCCATTACGTTTGGAATGAATTTTTCAACTGGCATTGTTTTTCTGAGATGTACCATTGGAAGATGCTGAATAAGAAAAGCATGATGGCAAAGCAGCAATCCCAACACTAGGAAGGTTAAGCGAGGAGGATCACCTTGGGTTTGAGATCAGCTCGAACTATCTAATGACTTCCCAAAGAGTAGGGATCTAGCCCAGTGGTAGAACACTTGCTGAGCTCAATAATAATAATAATATGAAGAAGAAGAAGAAGAAGAAGAAGAAGAAGAGGAAGAGGAAGAGGAAGAGGAAGAGGAAGAGGAAGAGGAAGAAGAGGAGGAGGAGGAGGAGGAGGAGGAGGAGGAGGAGGAGGAAGAAGAAGAAGAGGAGGAAGAGGAAGAAGAAGAAGAAGAGGAAGAGGAAGAGGAAGAAGAAGAAGGAAGAAGAAGAAGAAGAAGAAGAAGAAGAAGAAGAAGAAGAAGAAGAAGAAGAAGAAGAAGAAGAAGAAGAAGAAGAAGAAGAAGGTGTTTCAGGAGAGTTTGTGCTAACAGTGAGACCATATCTCAAAAAATAAAGGTGATAATTAGGAATATGAATTCTCCCTCTCTTCCATATTCCTTCCTTAATTATGTAAGAAGGGGACTCCACTCATGTGAGCTGAATTTGTAAATACATCTTCAGATAACCTGCTTGCCTGCTTTCTTCACCCATGCTGAACAGTCTTGTTCAAACAGTCATGTTTTCCTTCCTTCCCACTCATCTCAATGTACTTAAATCCAGCAGATATTAAGACTCTCTCTGAAACCCACCTTCTAATACTTCAAACTAATACTCCAATGATCACAACTCAGGTTGAGTTATTGTGCTGCCTGCAGCTGTCTGTAGTACTCAGATGGCTTCCCCTGCTTCTTTGCTTTGTCACGAAGTGGTATGAACATTGATCTGATCTCTTATGCGGCAGCAGAAATCTCCTAGAGCAGGGAGTATTCCCAATACATACTCTATGCTACGCTGCTGCTTCTGCCTCGTCTAAAGCCTTCTATACAGCTGCTTTTCGATAAATATTTGCTGAATTGATTTTGAGCTTGAATTAAACAGCACAGGATCTCCTACACTGAAACAAATCACCTCGCAGATGGCATGTGCGTGTGGTTCGGTATTGCTGCACCAATGGAGCAAGGCGTTCGCTGCAAATTCTTCATCCAAATGGTAGATGCTGGAAAGGATTTTCACAAAGGATTATCCACTGGCAAAAGCAACAGAAAAACAGGCCTATGCTCTCAATTTTTCATGTTATTCTACTCAGTCAGTGGCAATTCATTTGTTTGGTTAGTGTGTATGGTAGATTCCAAGATGAGATTCAGAATAAAGCTAATTTGCATTGGCATACCAGCTTAACTCGCTGGTGCATTATTACTGTGTAAGCAGGTGTACCTGCGACTACAAATAAATGCTTGCTGATGGAATCCCAGCAGGGCTTCTGATGAGTTTTCATTTTGTTGAACCTTACCCAGGAAATTACTGTGTAAAAGGCTTTGCTATTAGTTCCCTTCCTGAAATATCGCTTAGTTACACCTGGCCAAATTCCTGGTGATTATACTAACTATACAGATAGGTTACTAGCAAAATCTCCCCAGTTTTTTTCACACATTTTCTCAAACTGATTAGTGAAAATAGAGATATCCAAACACCTTGCCTGTATTCCAACCTTCAAGGATCCAATAAGAGAGATAATATTTAAAAAACTAATTAAACAAAGCATAAAAGAAGTAAATCCTTGCTAAAAGTAGAATTTGTACTAGGTGGTATCAACTCTAATATTTGGGATACTATGGAGTAATAACAAAATGTGTGTGTGTGTGTGTGTGTGTGTGTGTGTGTGTGTGTGTGTGTGTGTTTTAACTTTACCTATACCCACTATAAACCTAAATATACTTACTAAAATTTCATGCATTTCTTTAATTTGTGAGATGTTGTGTTAAACAGTGACAGTAAGGACTCCCATTGTTACAACCCCTGACCACTTCTTTTGGTTTTCATCATAACAGTTGTGTGACATGGTCATAGTCACTCAAAGATATAAAATATTGTGTTTTGATAGACTTACTAAGACACACAGTTGATTTTGCATTTAAGATTATAGGAAAAGAAGCACATAATGAAGACTTTCTTTGTAGGATATTCCCTAAGATTTCAGGACCAACAAATGTAAGATGGTCTTGATCTCATTGTTTTTTCTATTTGAAATGAACAGAAAGAACATTTACACGAAAAACTATGATCATGAGAATTTTCTCATATGCCAAAAAGTGAGTGATAATGATAATAATAATAACAACAACAATAATAGTGTCATTTACTCTCAATGCTGCTAACACTCAATGGTAGAGTAAAACTGTCAGGTTGGAAGAATTCAGAGAAACATCATAGGCAAGGGCCCATCTTACCCTGATTTTAATGGAAGAGTTGCCGTTATGTTCTTCTGTAAATGTGTGCTAAGTGATGAGATCCAGTTTCACCCTCAAAGATCTTCTTATTCAAGTGACAAACGCTCATTCTACCACTAAGCAAAGGGCATGTGGCCTTGAAAGAAGAGTAGAGCTCAGATAGATGGAGTGTGTGCCTCTGGAAACTAACACAGATAACTGCTGTGTGCAAGGAGCAGAGAGAGGAACAGCATGGAAATCCGTTGGCTCGGTGGAAGACAGCCTTGACCTTGCGAGCTGCCAAGCTTGGACTGGACTTGGCTCGCTCTCTCTTTTCTCCTAAGAAAACAATAGAACTTTCTCTGTTTGTTTTTAATTTATGTGGATGTGTGTTTGCCTCTTGGTATTCGCCTTATGGATGGTTATGAACTGTCCTGTGGGTGCTTAGAATTTCTTGTTCACTTTTACCCAGTGGTATCAACGTGCCACTGAGTAACTTTCTTCTGCAATTAGGAATTCTGTAAACCATTTAGGCTCTGAAAATTGTATCAGTTTTCAGTTTTCTAACACATGGACAGAACTTTTGACAAGTACTATAGATGTTAAACTCTTTCATCTCAATGTTTGACCATCATCCATATGATGGCAATAGTGCGCTATATCAAGGCACAGACTTTTAGGCCTTGAAAATAACAATTCTCAACAATGAAAACAAAAGGCTTTTACTCTCTGTGAATAATATTTTAAATAATTATAATGCTTCACTACAAAGAATTTCTTTTGGTATTTACAGATATCTATAAACAAAAATCTTTTAATGGTGAAGTTAATAGAATTACTTGATTTCCAGAAAATGCTTTTTAAAACCCTGTTCAGTCTTGTTGTAACATCAGACACCGTCTGTCCCCCTAAATTTGGCTAAAACTTCACATATACATTTTTTTACTTTCTTTCCTCTCTCTAGTTGTCCATTGTGTCGATGGGGGGAGGTAAGGTTTTTTGTTTCTTTTTTTCATTCACTTTTTTGAAATTACTTTTTATTTTTCCCATTTCTTTTGTGACCATAATCAACATTATTTGTAATAAAAGAGGAGAAAATACATTTCAAAGAGCCTCTGATCTGAATGAATAGGCCTCATAGGTTATATAGATAGTATAAAAACCAATAACTCATCTTATTCATCAGGCTGTATATAAATTACAGAAATACAAGGGAAGAGCCTGAAAGCTTTAAGACAAGCAGTATAATGATGCTTTAGTAACACAATTGTGACAATATTTAACCCAATCATGTTCATACAGTAATAGGAAGATACTATCCCACATTCACTAAGAAATAAAAATAAAGAAAATTATAACTTTATCATGGTACAATCTGATGATGACCTGGAAGTACTATAAAAATTAAAGACATTGTTGAGCTCTTTGTGGACCACTTAAAAGGATGAACCAAACAGAGTAAAGAAACTACTATAAAGAATAAATAAATAAAGACAACCAGACAGATAGATGTGTACTTATATCCATTTACTGAGGTTTTTATTAGAATTTCTAACTTAGTAGTTTCCAAAGGAAAACAGTATTACACATCATAGAAAGTGAGTCAACAAAAAAGTGTACTTATTAGCTGGAGTGCATTGCCCTCCATTGCAGTGAATTCTCTGGGACATTTTAAAAGCCCACATGCAGCAGATCTTGAAGATCATCACTAGAATGGAAGGGACATAGCCCCCATCCCACTCAGTTTCTTCATAGACCAGTGGCACTGGCTTCCTTTCTGGGTTTGTAATAGTTGTATAGTTTCTGAGTTGTAGTACACATATTTAAATTCCTTTAAAAGTTTAATGACTTATGATTTTATTATAATTCACCTCTACATTATGGATATTTTGTCAAAGCCTATTGAAGCTGAGACCATACAATGAACACTAATTGGTGAACTATTTCATTTGTATGTCTGTGTTAGTTTCTTTTCTACTGTTGCAATAAAGTATCAGGACCATGGCTACTTATAAAAGAAAGTTTATTTGGAGGCCTACAATCTCCAAGGAATAGAGTCCATGTCCATCATGGCTGTGAGCATGGCAACAAGCAGGCAGGCATGTCTGAGATCTTACATCTTGATCCACAAGCTGGCAGGAATTCATTAATGGAGAGCAACCCAGGCTTTCTGAAACCTCATAGCCCACTCCCAGTGACAAGCTTTCTCCTACAAGGCCACACCTCCTAATCTTTCCCAGACAGTTCCACCAACTGAAAACCAAGTATTCACATATATAAGATTATGAGGGCCATTTTCATTGAAACCACCACAGTGAGTAATTGATAAGAGAATTTGGGGGGACTTGTTGGTGCTGCACAGCAAGAATCGGAGAAATACGCATGCCTAGAACACTTGTTAACGGGAATTTTTTTTTACATATTTCTATGCTAAATGTGACTAGAAAATGTTAACCTTTATGGACGTAAACTCTGTGCTTTGATTTTGAAGAAGACTATGAGTATCAAAAGTTAAAAAACTATGTGTATTAATAGTAAAAGGGGGGGGACTTTCTGTAATCCCAGCATGTAGGAAGCAGAGACATCAAGACAGCCACAAACTCAAGGTAACCCTGATATTTTGCAATGATTTCCAGACTAGCCAGACCTACATAATAAAACCCTGTCTCTAAATAAATAATGATGATGATGATGGTGGTGTTAGTGGCAACCATATGTTCAAGATCCCCTCCAGAATAAATTGATTTCTTAGAATTGGTCTAGAAGATTTTTCAAAAGCAATCATGTAATTTAAAAAATGCATATTGTAAATATTAATGGATTTCAAATAAAGCCCAACAGACTATTGTGTGCATAGAAAAGTCAGTGTATATTGTCATGGCTTGGCATTTTCCTGATGAAATTGATAGTGGCTCTGGATTATATATATTGTTATAACTGCATTATTTTTTTAGGTTAGGTATCTTATGTGTCAATAAATTAAATATATATTGTAATTCTTGATACAATATGAGGAAGCATAGAAAGGAGTCTCCAGCTGGATCTGAGGAGCTATTTCTTAATCTTTTCATGTTTGGAAGTTAAGTTATTCAAATTTTTCATTCATTCAAAATAATTCAGGTCATGGGTATGCAAATTCAGCAACAAGATACTACATACACATCCAATGTACTTCCTATGGAGACAGGTATCTCAAGCAGTTTGTGTGTGATCCTTACATCTCAATTCCATAATCCATTTTAATATCATAAAATATTCTGGTCCATGGGCAGCTGTATAAAATCAATGCCTGTGGAGAGACTGCTGTGCACTGTGGAACTGTGGAACGCTCTTACTGTCCACCTAGTAGTGTGGGAGTGATGCACTTGGACTGACTGTGTTTTTTGAGAGTTTTGTTGTTGTTGTTTGTTTGTTTGTCTTTGTTTTTCTTAAAGACACACTGGAAATACATTCCATGAGAGAGGATGAAAATAGAAACTGTTAGCCTCAAGAATATCAGAGAAGACTGAAAGTGTGACAGATGCCGAATGGTTTACAGGAGGGAGAGTGTAGACACACATGTCTAGCAGAGAGAAGACTCTGAATCCACTACTGCTGTGATAAATTATGCGACTCCAAGGTTAGAGAGGAGAGCCAGGCTCATTCTCCTCACTCTCCCTCCTAAAAGGTGGGAAGTGAGATCAAGATGAACTAGGTAATAGATTCAAAGTCTATCAGTAACCCTGATAGCATCCAGGACCACACCCCTTACTAAGCAGATTGGAAGGTTTTGTTTGAAGTATAGAAAGGGGATTAATGTATACACAAGGCCTGAGAAGCACCTTGTGTCTAATAGCTAGGTCTGCACATTAAATGTATACATAGGATAATTAATTCCAGGGAGCTGCCTGTAAATTAGAGTGGGGGGAGTGTCATAGTTTATTGAAAATGGTAGATCTTAGACAGTTTTAGGCTGGCACACCTCAGTTGAAATTTTCTTCTTTCAATCCCACCCCTCCCATTATTCACAGCAATACAACTTTGCTTTTTGTTTTGTTTTGTTTTGTTTTGTTTTTTTAAGTGAATTACCTGCTTTTCTATTCTGCCCCCCCCACCCACATACACACTCAATTAGAAAAACAAGAGGTAATTCAGTTTCTTAAGGTGAACATTGTTTCGTTTCCCTTTGTTCCAAACCACTTTACTGACACCTTTCAGAGTGTGTTCCTCTTATTTAAGACTCCCCTGCGCTCTCTTTGTCTTTTACGAGGAGCGAATTTCCTGAGATTTTTCTGTGTGGAGGAACAAAGACTAGGCAGCTGGGTCTGCACCCCAGCACAGCAAACAGCCCAGGAGGCTCGTCCCCTTAATGGTGCATGCCTGCCTGCCTGGAGCAGCAATGGAATTTGCTGGTTTGCTTGCTTGTATTTGGATGGCCAGAAGGGACTTGACAGGCATCCCAGAGCCCTGCACTCCATTGCAACCTGAGTGTAAAAAACTGAGTTTTCCAGCTCTCCCTGAGCAGTCCGCATCCCTTCCTGCACCACTGCTCTGGACAATTGTAAATATGCATGTCCTGTGGAATTTTACACACCACCACCACAATATACAGAATACAGAATACATCTCTGAGGTGAAGGAAACGCGCCAGATGATGAGGAATTAGAAATGGGCCCACTACCTACCTGGAAGACCTACCCTTAAGAGAATGACAAGAATTCTCCCCAAAAGCATGCTACCAAAACTGAAAGCTGGATTCGTAACTCAGTCAGTCAGTCAGTCAGTCCTTCAGGGGGGCTATTTTGTCAAAATAATAAGCATGTTTTCTGATGGCTGTCCTGCTAA
Organism: Cricetulus griseus; assembly: GCF_003668045.3. Taxonomy (NCBI): domain Eukaryota; kingdom Metazoa; phylum Chordata; class Mammalia; order Rodentia; family Cricetidae; genus Cricetulus; species Cricetulus griseus. The sequence continues at coordinate 21,507,975 of NC_048597.1, forward strand.
AAATACAGCTTCTGCACAGAAGCAGCGACATGTTCTGGAAATAGCTCCATTTGGCTTGCATCGCTGCGCACCCTTATCTTAACTGGATGCTAACTGTCTAATGTCCTTCTAAATGAAAGTAATTTTTGGAATCAGTGAAGTTGCGCATCTGACAATCCCCTCCAGACGCGATTATGTAGAAATATTTCATACAGCTACAAAATGGGCAAAGGCAAGGGGGGGCGGGGTGGAAATGTCCTATATGCAATCACTTTGGGGGCCCTTTTTGGATTGCAGAGGAAGGTGGTCCATAAGACACTAACATGGACGAGTCACATGTTTCCCAGAGAAAGAAAGCCTTCTCTTGGACTGTGAATAGCAGCTAGCTTTCTTTGCTTTGCCCTTTCAGGCTGATAGCCTGTAAGGAAAACCATTTTATAAATGCAGCATGCCTTTGTTCACAGCCACAGCAGATGTTGTTAAAGCCTTATGTCCTGGCTCTGACAATGTTCCAGAAACCTGACCTGCCACAATAGAAACTGCTGAACAGAACAGCAATAGTGCCAGATTGTAAGATTCTGAAGTGATACTTCATCAGCCAAGGCAATAGGATTCTGTGACTTTATTTTGCATTGCTTATCAGAACAGATAGAAGATTGGATGTGTTGGATACAAATGTGTGTGTATTCATGCACACATATTTAATCTGCATAATAATAACAGACCCTTCATTTCAAATTGTAGAAGTTCTGTAGTTGGTGACCTGGGACAGAGGCAAATATTGATAAGAGTGTTATGAATCAGAGGCCAGAAAGATGGCTCAGTGGTTAACACAATTTGCCGATCATACAATGACCTGAGTTTGATTCCCAGCACCCTGTTAGCTGTTGACAAACACCTATAAATAACTCCAGCTCCAGGGAAATTGCCACCCTGTTCTGGCCTCCTCTAGCACCTACATTAATTGGCACATACCTACAGACATACATACACATAATTGAAGTAAAAACTAAACCTAAAAGATAGCATTATAAACCAGCTGATATATATCCAACTTGACCCAACAACCTAGTACAACTGATTTTTAATTTTTGTCAATTCTCAGAGGTATTCTTTGTATAATTGGCTAAGAAACTCCCAAAGTGTACAGCCTATTGCTATTGTCCCTGGTTATCTCCAAGAGGTAGAAAGTAGATTCTTATTGCTAAAGGCACCATACACTTCAGAAAGAGGGCACAAAAAACCCTGAGCTAGTAGCTTGCAAGCTTCCAAAGAAAGGAGGCCACCAACAGTCCTACCTAGTTATGACACCTATGAACTAAATCCATGACCAGCATGGCACAGTAACCTTACTGGTGCACCACACCTTGGTGGTAACTAATGGCTATAATTGGATGTGAATTCCACTTACCCAGAAGGAGACCATGCCTGGTACCAGAAACCTAGCTAACTAATCAATGCTACTTAAGGTATGGTTATTGAAGGAGAAACAAAACTATTAATTTACTAAACCAACAGTCTGTAACAACAATTTATAAACATTTGCGCTTACATCCAGAGGTAAGTGTAGAATTCATTCCCTCATCAACGAAACTTCCCAATAGAGTTCACGACAGAAAACCACAACCAATCAATATGCAGAGTTGTGGATCCCAGTCCCAGTGGACACATTTACAAACAATCCCACACCTAAGACTCAGGGAACACTGTAAGGGGTGGGGGTACTCAGTTTGTAAGAGCCAGAGAATCATAGAATTTGCTATGAGATTGTGTCTCCTGATAATATCCGAAGTTACATCTATAAACCCTCACCATTCTGCTGCTACGAAACAAGGACTAATAAAAAGCAATTATTGAGTCAACGAGGATTACAACATCCAGAATAAGGGCATTCGTGTTGCTTCTTAAAGTAGTTTTATGGCTAAACCACCCGCTACTGTGCAGACAGTATCTCAAATTTTTTAAAAATAAAACTTCTCCAAACTGACCAACCTGGAGGTCATCAAGACATTGGTCACAGGACCACGTTCACAGCATCACCTAGAAATTCTACTGCCACTGTCTTCTACTTGACTAACCAACAAAACCGCCTCCAAGTTTCTGTGCACTTTCTGGCTTTCTGGAAAAACTCTGTGACTTTCATTAACCAGGAAGAATGTGACTCATGTGCAGTGTGTCCAAGGAAGCCCATCTGAGTTTGTGCATGATTTTCTCATAAAAGACACAAAGGGACTTCTTGGGGAAATGCTATCTAAGAAAATAACTTAAATATTCCAATAACAAATGGACAGTGAGGTTTATTTTCAAATGAGAGAAAAACACATGGTTTAACAACTGCTTTTTGCATTTATTTGCATTTATTCAGTGTGTGTGTGTGTGTGTGTGTGTGTGTATGGATGACGTGTATATATGCATACCACAGTAATATGTGTATGGAGGTCACAGGACAGTTTCTGGGATTAGTTCTCTCCTTCCACCATTCGGGTTATGAGAGAAGAACTCAGGTCCTCGAGTTTGGCATCAGGTGCCTTTATCCACTGAGCCATCTCACCAGCCTATAATATCTTTTCAAAATAGCAATGAAAAACTTATAGTTCATCACATACATGTGGATTTTCCAAGTTCATACTGGAAAAAGTTAAGACAAGAATTATGTTTCCTTGTGCATAGTCTAGTATTTTCTTCCCGAAAAATCCATCTTTCCTGATGAATTGAAAAATCTAGTGGAGGATTTCATTGTTTAAAATAATTAGGCAAGAAATCAGGTCTAAAAAACAAACCTTTATGTGCACAGAACAATGTACAAGTATGCAATTAGTGCATACAATATGGAAGAAATAAAAATTTAGACTCTCCAAAGACCTTCATTCTTCTTCTTCTTTCTTTTTTAAGGAAGAGATATAGCTTTTTTTTTTCATTTTAAATCTTAAATAAGACATGACATGCTGGAATGCAAAGGTTTTTGCTAAAAGCTTTTTTATTATTATTTCTTTAAAATACTTTAAGCATAAAGAAATCAAACTCCTTTCCTAGGAAAACTCTTTTTATAACATCAAAAAGAGATAAATCTACAAAAGAGAGGGAAAAAAAAAACTGTCAGAAGAGATTGTCATAGCAACCAGATAAGAACAAACTTGGCACAGAAAGCAACCTGATTATTTCTCTTTCTAATCAAAATTACATATCATCAAGTTCCAAAAGCAAAACAATTGAAAAAATCAGAAAAAGAATCTCAAAGTATAGTATGTGCACATAAATGTTTATTAACCCTCTAGGCATTTGAAGGGCATGCCATTATTTGTTAAGATAGTCATAGAAAGCATGATTCCATGGGTTTTCTAACCTCATTTCTTCACTTTGTTTGATACACTTAAAACCACTGAAAGTTGATGATTATTTTCAGAGAATACTGGTAGAATTAATTTAATTTTTAAATTTGCATAAAAGACGGTTAATATTGTCTCTGGGTAGTTTTAACTCCGGTAACTGCAACATTTATTGGCAGTCAATGTCTTATGGACAATTTATACTCAGCTTTCAAAGCTGTGCTGTTGACTTGTTTCTGGAAAACAGTTGTTGTTTATAGGTCTAGTTTTAACCTCCTACTCCTGGTGAACTCATTTTTAACAAACTATAGGACAGAAATCTGTCTGATACAGACCCAGGTCAAGGCAACCTCCCTGCGTCCTCTGAAGCAGCTTCTCCTCTAGAGAAGTAAGAAGACATGTAAGTGCAAAGTAGAATGACCTCTATGAAACAGACTGCAGCTTTCCACAAGGCCAAGGTGCAGCAGCCGTATTTCTTGCATTGGAAGACCATTGCTGCCCTCAACTTTGGTAAATTGAGAAGGATGTTAGGTTATCCTAATGGCCCCTGGGCACATGCGTACAAATACTCTGAAATAAAAATGCTACCGCTGCAAAAAAAAGAATACTGTTTCTTCTAGCAACCAGGAAAAGAAGTTAGCTAGAGCTCCTATGCACAGAAATACTCATGACTATACAAAATAAACTGTCAGGAAGATATATCTTTGACCTCTTTCTTCCCAAGTCTAAAACCAGTTATTGAAGCAATGTGAAAGAAATGTTCCAGTTTAGGGCATGAACAAGAAGGTGTAGAGTTCAATGCTCCAGTTCTTTATGCCACATTCCTATGAATAGCAATGGAAAGTTTGTCTTTGACATAGTGAAGTAACATCTCCACAGTGCCAATCACCTGGTGTCTATTAATGAGCCTTTATTAATAAGTAAACCTAAATGAATATGGGCTGTATAAAAGCAAGAAGACCATTCAGGTACACTAATAAAAGGTGCTTTACATCAGACTTCAGAGAAGCAGACATGAGATTTAACAAAAGAAACTTACATAAGATGTCACCATACTTCTTTCAACGGCTAACAGAACAAAGATATCAAAGCTAATATGAATGAAAAACTAGAAGATCAGAGGTAAAGAGGCTTAGAGTGGTCTGAACTTTGCATATTACTTAATGCTATATAAAGCAATAAATGTATAACATAAAATTAATTTGCAATTACAAAAAATATCTGTTACTGCTAACCCATTGAAAGATTTTTAGATCTTTAATAGTCATGTTACAGTTTTGCTACATATATGTATGTATGTACATAGCTATGTGTCTGGGGCCTATGGAGGTCACAAGTCACCGGATTCTCTGGAACTGTAACTATGGTCATGAGCCCTTGTTTGTGCTGGCACCAAACCTTAGAATTCTTTAAGAGCAAAAAGTGCTATTAGTCACTGAGCTATTTCTCCAGCCCATCTCTCCAGCCAAATTATCTTAAAAGTGAAAGATGAAAATGATTGAGGTGGGGGCTGGTGGGGGAGTAGGGGGAGGTGAGGGAGAGGGAGAAGGGATTGAAGCAAGCTTTTCCTAATTTGAACTAATAAAAAATGTTTAAAAAATAAATAAATGCCACATGCATACACACACAAAAGAAAGAGGAAAATGATCTTGTTAAGATAACCACAGAAATAACAGTGATAGATTCCATAGACCCATAACACTTGTTTTAGGACAGAGACCATAAGGTAGAGCCAGAGATGGGAATTGTATTGAAGTCATTATTAAGGAATTAACTGCAAGTGAGCCTACTACAATAAAGAAAGTAGATACAGTAGGAGAACAACAAAGGACTATTTTAAGAAGTGCCCTAGAGTTTCTGGTTAGAGGCAGTCTAAGGACCCCAACAAGACACAGGTTATTGTGTTGCTCCTAATAGGCTGTGAGAAATTGCATGTTTTAAATAAGCACCATCACTATAGCAAATGTTTTGGTAAATTAACTGAAATTACAAATTTCATTTTTAAAAATGAGCTAGGGTAGATGCTCCTTGGGTAAAGTGACGGCTGATAGTAAGTCCCCATTGCTTAAGACAGTACATACTTTGGTCACAGAACATGGAAAAATCAAGTTGGTACTGATCAGAAAGCTTCTTCCCTACTGGGTAGCTTTCATAGTACAAGAAGATGCCATATAAGCAGCTGGAGAGCGAAGTCATCAACAGTGACTTATTCAGCTGTGAACTAAAATGACAGTAATGGCAGGATATGGCCATGTGTGCAAGAGTGGTTGCAAATGTTATAGGACTAACCAACCTCTTAATATTTATTATTTCAAAGCAATTCTACTTAAAAATGCCCTACAAAGATATTCCTAGAATTTACAGTAATTCTACTACATATTTAAGAAAATGGTAATGCAAATCTTATTTATTTATTACATACTTATTTTTTTCCCATGGTCCCAGCACACCTCAAATCCTGAAAACAACAGTACAAAAAGAAAAACTCCATAACTACATGTATCACAAACATAAATACAAAGCCTTAGGCAAAACTCTGTCAAATCTTACAAATATCGTTTATATGCTTGAGCATATATGCCAATATATTAAAACCAAATGTGTTTACTCAAGGACTATAGGGTTAGAGTCACATCAAAACTTTAAAGAAATTGCATGTGATTGATTATATGAAGGGGATACTGAGGGAAACTGTGTCATCTCAAAGGATGTTAAGAAAAGTATAAAAAGTGAACACCAGCCAAGTACTGTAATGAAAAATATGATCTCTTCGAAAATATGAAACTGAAAATGTAGAACCTACTGCAGACACTTGATTGTGTATGAAATTTGATAGGAGAATAAGACAGGAATGTTTCTTCCTATGTTTCCCCTGTATGAGAACTTTGACATCATGTAGTAACCTAAGAGGCAAAAACTCATGAGAATTACAAGTAAAAAAAAAAAAAAAAACATGAGAATTTGCTAATCATATAGCTGAAGATAGAATACATAAATACCAAAGCATTAACATGAATAAATAACTTTATCAATAGTTATAGATACAATATTTTTAACGAGGAAATATTTCTTCTCTAGCAGCAATAATTGCCAAACTAAATTGTAAGGTTTAGGCCACTTCAGGTTTATCATAATATGTCAAATATGTGAAAATAAATCTAACAAAATTGTGAGACATTTACCCAGAATGCAACACACATGGCAAAGAGTCATTAAAGACAAACAGTATTAAAAGTAATTTAAGAAATATTGCTCATGATTTTATTTATTTTTATCATTTATTTATTTGAATTAAAAACAAGATTGTTTTACATGACATTCCCAGTTCCCTCTCCCTTCCCTCCTCCCCTACCACTCCCCAACTAAAACCTTACCTATCACATACCCTTTCTTCTGTTCTTCCCCTGACTCAACCTTTCTGCTCCCTCATGACCTCTGCTCATGATTTTAAATACCTAGTTTTGAGATGATGTTGATTTTGACTGAACTTGACCATTGATGGAATAGAAAGTTCCACTAAGATTTTTAAAAAATAAACATAGAAGACTGACATCTGAGTTAAATAAAAAAAGATATTTATGACTTGACTACAAGCAAATTTAGGTATTATTATTACATTTTACTTATTTGTGTATGTGTGCATAATTCTGTGAGGATGACATGAGTTGTGGTGGTCAGGCTTAGCAGCAAATGCCTACATCCACTGAGCCACCTCACAGACCCTCAGATTTTAATTAGATAGGCTTACGTCATTGTCCTATGCTTTATTGTTTCTCATGGGCAATTTGTTAATCTTTTAGGCACATTAAAGATCATGCTTTTCCAAATCAGTTACATTTAGCTAAATATTTATGTATAGAAAAGGTAGTTAATGAAAATGTACAGAAAAAAATGTTTCAAGTTTACAAATATATCTCCTCTAAAAAATTAAAGTCACGGGTCTTCAATGTGAAATTTTGTTAAAGTATTTAGTCATCTTGCAGTCATAAAAATATGGAACGTATTCTACATGTTAAAAAATCATTACTAAAAAGTTTTATGGAAACCCTGGATTTTAAACACAAAGTATTTGGATGTATGTGTGTTTTCACCACATTTTTACATTTAGGTTTTTGAAATTGCCTTGGTGTGCGCTCGCAGGCGATGCATTTCTGGGACGATAGAAATATTATGTGTATACTTCCTAAGATCACTACAGAAGAAAGAAATACCCATGACAAATGTTTGTACAAATGGCCACAGGATTGTAGGTGATATTTATTTATACCTGGCTTTTCTCACTACTAAACCTGTACTCTCTTCATTTTTAACATGCACAATGGCTTGTAACGGAACTTAAGTTGTGAAAGTGAACCAAACAGTCACTTCTGGTCAGTCCACATTATTAGGAAAGATGCCTAGATGGTTGTTGTTTTTCAACGGTCTTGCCCATAGGGTGTGACAATATGAACAAACATGTACATGGATCTCCTATAAGGCCCCTGCCTCACTACTCTTCCCCATTTCCAGAGGATCAAAATCCCAAACTCATTAACTTATACTCATACCCTTAAATGTTATCATGGCAAAGCCTATTCTAGGAAGTACAAACATACAAAAAAATTTTAGAAACACAGTTGACACGATGTTCATTTCTTAGGAGAACTTCATGCTCTAGCATAAGGTCCAGCATTTTAGAATATTAGTTAAAGATGTGTTACATTTGTTTACATGGTGGGACATTTGTTAAATGATGCAAAGATATGTTGCATCTTTTACCTTGAATTTGTTTGACTCTGTGAAGCTGTGTTACTTGGCCTGTCTAAAATACCTGATTGGTTTAATAAAGAGCAAAACAGCCAAGAGTTAGGCAAGAGAAAGGATAGGTGGGCAGGCAGAGAGAATAAATAGGAGGAGAAATCTGGAAAGGGAAGACAAAAAGGAAAGAGGACATCAAGAACCTGCCACCCAGAGACAGACGGGAGCATTTAAGTTAAGAAAAGCTGGCTAGAAATAAGCTAAGCTAAGTCTGGGAATTTATTTAAAAAACAAAAGCTCCTTGTGATTTATTTGGGAGCTGGGTGGTAGACCCCCAAAGAGCAAAGAGTCAAAAGAGTATAAACCCAGCACCTACATAGTAGAAATCTATTCTTGGTGGACAATCTGCCAAACAAAGTAGTAAAATATCTTTAAGGAAATTTTTAGAGTGCCTTGCCAAGAAAATAGTCAAATTTAAACACAGGTCCTCCTTATGACTTAGAAGACCTAGCTTCATCATCTTCTCAGAGAGGAAACAGCAGTGCTTTTCCTTCCAGCTAAATTCAGAAGCTTCTGTTACAAGGAACTAAACACCCCCAGGGTTCTCAGAGGGAAGCCTTCCCTAGGTGGGCAGGTGAGATGCATGATGCTGACACAAGAACTGCACCTGTATCACACTCACACTCTCATGGCAGGCTTCGTGGACCCAAAAGGAAGTCTTGTTCACTACAAGAGCGATTCAAGAGCATTCTCTGTGCTCATTTTCAGCATGCTCCCAGCCCCTCTAATTTGCACTTAGGAAGTACTGATTGCACCACCTCCTTCTGAAGACTTTATTTTACCAATCTATAAAGCCACAATAAACACATTCTTCAGATAATTATGAGAGATATCCATAAAGTGTGTTTGGGAACGGGTTTCATTTTGCAATTAATAATTATATTGTGTGCCACCCTTGCCTTGTTTAATCATCTCCGAGCTACAAAGGGAAAACACTATGGTGACTAAAACTGGTCTCCTTAATTGACTTGTTTAGGTGGAAATTCTGATTGCATTTTGACTATTACTAGAAGCAGCAAGTCATTTAACTTATCTTGGTACCTTTGGTATGATGCCTAGAAGTGATTCTCTCGGTTAGGTAAATAAAACAGCAGTAACCTAGTAAAAGGAGAACACCCAGCAAGCTGCCCTGATCCTAAAATGCCCTGAAGAATTCAAAGGAGCCGCAGTTACTTCGGGCTTGATTCCCTACTCTAGGCCTTTAAACCCACCAGAGAAGCAAGTGTCAAAAAAGGGCAGATAGCCAAGAGCATGGCAGATAGTGCCCTCTGGGGATCAGAGGGAAGAATCAAATTTGCTTTTTGAAAACGACTTGAGGGAAACAAGATAAGAGATACCATAATACAGGGAGCCATTATAGGTTTAAAGAGAAATCAGGCGCTAGGGAAATGTCTGGAGATCTACAATGACAACACCAACTAACAATCTAAGCGACAGAAGAGAGGCTACCTTAAATGCCCTCCCCTGATAATGAGATTGATGACTGACTTATATGCCATCCTATAGCCTTCATCCAGCAGCTGGTGGAAGTGGAAGCAGACACCCACAGCTAAACACAGAACTGAACTGGAATCCAGTTGCAGAGAAGGAGGAGTGATGAGCAAAGGGGTCCAGACCAGGCTGGTGAAACCCACAGAAACAGCTGACCTGAACAAGGGGGAACTCTTGCTCCCTAGACTAATAGCTGGGAAACCAGCACGGGGCTGATCCAGACCCCATGAACGAGGGTGTCAGTGAGGAGACCTCAGAAGTCTACGGGTCCTTTTGTAGTAGATCAGTACCTATCCCCAGCATAGAAAAGGACTTTAGGAGCCCATTCCACATAGAGGGATACTCCCTGAGCCTAGACACAAGGGGGAGGGCCTAGGCCCTATCCCAAAGGCTATGACAGACTCTGAAAATCCCCTATGGAAGACCTCACCCTCCCTGGGGAGCATAAAGGGTATGGGATAGGTAGGGTGTTAGTTTGGCGGGGGGACAGGGGAGGAGGAGAAGGAGCGGCAACTGGGATTGACATGTAAAATAATCTTGTTTCTAATTTAAATAAAAAATGGAGAGAAAAAATAAAATGGCTTGAGGATTTTTGGAAAGGGAAGACACATGAAAAACTGGCAACATAAATCCCATAGTTGTTGTTTATCACGGACCTCACTCCCACTCGGGGAGCGGAGAGTGTGCAGGACAGTGGGCCAGGAGATTAAGTGGAAAGCTACACTTTGGTTTAAGAAAATAAATCACCTAAACAGACTCTCAATGTGGTTTTCACAAGGATGGGGAAAGTTGACGGGTCGTAACAGGAAAAAGACAACAAAATTTACAACCACACACACACAAAAACAAAAGGGGGGTGAAAAATTCAGCTCTGGCATAAGGAAACCAAGAATTCTGTAAACAGATCACAACTCAGGTTCATTCATTTCCCTCGGTCTAGGATGGCCTATAAAAGGAGTCTATAAAAAAACTCTCTCCCTCTCCTCCCCCCATCTCTTCTTGTTAATATATTGCTATATTGATGTTTTTGTTTCCCTTTGGCCCCATTTGTTTTTTATTCTGAATAGCATATTCACAAAGGGATAGGCAACCATAGGTACTTTCTGCTTAAGATCTGACAGGAATTTTTTATTTACTAATAATCTGATATGACATTTTGATTATTTAATTCTTACTACAGTTTTTTTTCAACCTAGGCTCAGTAATTCAGTAGCAAAATATTTTTTGGAAAGAAAAAAAATACAATCCATTTTTTTTTATTCCTTGTTCTTTCACTGCCCATAATCTTGAATTATTTTGTTTTAAATGTTTCTGTATTTTTCCCTGTAGTATTTAGATGCTATCTAGTGGATTGATGCATTGTTCATATAAGGCAAAGAACACCTCAGTAAACAAAAAAAAAATGATTCAGTGAATGTACAATGTCGTTGCAGGAATGTAACATGACAGGCTGAAGTGAATCTTTAAAAGTATATCTGTTTACAAATTATTCCTAGCATTTGAGGCCTTTTTTTCATAGCAGAATAGTCATCCTCTGTGACTTGACTGTGAACAAAGAATTAAAAAGGCTAGGGGAAATAGAAATACATAATATACACATTAAAATTAGAATAAATAACCAAAATCATCAGTTTTAATAGCCAATTGTGTAACAGGCAGAAGATGGTTAGGTATTAGATTGCCTGCCCATTATGTACAAATTCCTGCATTGGATCAGAAGTTCAAAGTCATTTGTAGCCATGCACTACATAGCAAGTGCAAAGCCATCTTGTCTTATACAAGTCTCGATCACAAAAGTGTATCTAGGGGCTGAGGAGATGGCTCAGAGGGGAAGACACTTGTCACTGAGAGTGATGACCTGACTTCAGTCCCCGGTGGTGGGAGGCAAGTGCCAATTTCCTTAAGTTGTCATACTGCCTCTACATGTGTACAGTGGTACCCATGAGCTGCACACATAGATAACACAGTATAGGTAGATCCACAGATAGATCTAGGATGGATGGATGGATGGATGGATGGATGGATGGATGGATGGATGGGGATGGAGAGATGCCTCAGTAGGTCAGTTTGATTAACAAGATAATGAATTCAGATTCAAGTACCCATGTAAAGCCAGGTGGGACCATGTGAAACCTCCCACTAGCCAGTAACCCAAGTACTATGAGGGCGAACACAGGATCAGAAGGGCTTGCTGAGTGCCAGCCCAGCTCCGGATTCAGTAAGTGACCCTGTACTGCAGGAATGAGGTGAGGAATGATAGAGAAGGCCACTCAGTCACCTCCTTTGGCCTCTGCTTGTGTATGCAACACCATGCAGACCTGCTCAGATCCACAGACTTCCCACTTTAGAACAAACACACTAAATAAGTTATTTTATGAAACCATTTCATATGAGATTCTTCACAGTGATCCTGACTACGAAACATGGCTGTAGAAACTGAAGATCTGTAGAGAAAAACCTAAGTGATGTTGCACTTGATGTCATGCACTTCAAAGAACTATGAATATCTCCTTTCCTTACACAGTTGCTTAGAGTCATCTGTTTGATCTGTAGAACTTGCCAAATCAAATAGAAAGTTAATGAACAAATAATTTTTGTTTAAAATATTAAATTGCTATAGTAAATAACATCAATTATAGACAATTGTTCTGGATAAGTTTGGGGATATTTGGGGATCCTAAGTCCTATTTGGAAATCATGTTAAATTACTCTGTAGCAGTTCTACAGCTTTGTTCTCAGGATATTGCAAATAGCTCATTTGGGTAGCCAGCCTTCCCTTCTCTCCCATTTCTACCTCAAAGTACTAGAATTCAAAGTCAAACAACAAAACTGCCAGTCACTTCACCCAGCCACAGTTCCGGGGCTCCCCCAGCTGCCATCTCCATTCCCGACTCAACACCATCCCCAGTATTGCTCTGATAGCTTTCTTCTGGAAAAGCCCAACAAGGTCTCCCAGCCTCCTCTCTACATTAACAAGATCGTCCCTGATTCTCCTTCCATGTGATGTTTCTATATTTATAATCACACATTGATACAGCAAGATGTGCCCTTTGAGCATGAATCCAGCCTTCTTTTATACCCCAGATCTGTACTTGTACAGAATGATTGGTATCCAATTAGCAGAAATTTGAAAATTTCAAATAGTACCTTAAAACTGTTGGGGGGGTTCTCCCCTAGAGAGGCTTCCAATAAAGTATGAGGGAGAGTCAGAAGTGTGCGTGTGTGTGTGTGTGTGTGTGTGTGTGTGTGTGTGTGTGTGTGTGTGTGTGTGTGTGTGTGTGTATTCTAAGTATAAAAGTACCTATGCCCACCAAAATCTTACAAATCTCGTCTCCTGGTCTGAGTTTTCCTCTTTTTGAAGGGGACAACAGACTCTCCGATGGATCCCAGCTTGTCCAGGCTCCATACGTCTATCTAAAATTCATATCTAGCATCCAAAATAATGATATTGGATGGGAAACCTCGGGTGTTTTTACATCCTAAGGCTAGAGCCCTCATGAGTAGAATGAGCAATCTTATATCAGGGTTGGAGTAAGCTAGCAGGACTGTTTCCTGTCTGGTTTCTACTAAACAAAAATGTAGCATAGACCCTCTGCCATGAGGGATGCAACAAGAAGGACCTCCCCAGACCCAGAATACTAACATACCTAGAGCTTGGACAACAGTCTCTAGAATTATGAGAGATACATTTAGTTTGTAATAAATTACCTGGCCCTAACCATTATGTTATAGCAGCACAAAAATGCAAAGATACTACCTGCCCTTAATCCCTGGATTCCCCAATGCCAGTTATCTTCCACAGACTCCATACAGCCTGCTTCGTTTGTATTCTATAGGTTTTTCTCCCCTTTAATATTTCACTACTGCTTCTGGAAAATCCCACACACAACTGTAAGTACACATTTTATCAGATTTTATGTCAAGAAAACATTTCTACACTAAATACATTTCATCTCAAACTTGTTACAGAGTTATATTGTCCTGGTTACCAAGTAAGTAATTGAGATTAAATGGGAATTCAACATCTTTTTACTGGATAATAATAAAGCTGGGAACAACAGAACATAGTCATAGATATAAAGCCAGGAGTGCTGAGGAAAACTCACATACAGTCTGGTTTGATAGGAAATTCAAGGAGAAACAGAAAAAGCAAACTTTGAAACTAAACTGAGAGGGCCCTCATTTGAGTAAACAGAGAGCAAATTGCTATGGAAGTCTAAAGACCGTGGGTATAGCAAGTGACTGCAAATAGTTTTTACTTTGTAGAGAATAAATTGCCTTTGAAACCTAATAATAGTGGCTGAATCCATAGGATCATATCCATTCAATGTGATTGTTCCTTTATTAGCTTCTTGATGCTTTAACAAGATTGCTTTCTCTTGAAATTATTTCTGACTGTTCTCCCCAAAATGAGTGTACACAGGTACACACTTGGCAATTTTAAAGAATGTGTACAACTTATTACTTATACAGACAGCAGGTGGACACAGTGGTACACAGCGGTGTTCACAGCACTCTACAAGCTGAGGCACTAAGGCATAATGACCAGAAGTCTGAGGTTAGCCCAGAGTGTAAAGCAGGATACAGACCAGCCAGGCTGCACAGAAATACCATGAGAGGAGAGACAGGAGGAGGAGGAGAGGGAGGAGGAGCAGAGGAGGAGGAGGAGGAGGAAGAGGAAGAGAAGGAGGGAGGGGGAGAAGGAGGGGAAGAGGGAGGGGGAGAGAGAACATCCCTGCTTAGTTAGGTTTCTGATGCTATGATAACCAGCATCAAAAGCAACGTGTGTGAGGAGAGTTTTTCTATATCTTACAACTCTGAGGTCCGAATGCATCGCCAAGAAAAGGCAGAGCAGGAACTCAAGAAGGAACAGAGTAGGAACCATGGGAGAAAGCTGCTTTCTGACTTGCTCCCAAGCTCATATTCAAACACCTTCCTTGTACCTGCCAAGCAAATGCCACATGGCCACTCTTATGGGCCAACAGGATGGAGGCTTGTCCTCAACTGAAGTTCGCTTTCCAGGTGACTCTAGTTTGTGTTGGGTTGAGAAAAGCTAACCAGCAATTGGCTGACCCCTTGGTAACTTGACACACAAGCACTTCAATTCTCACCCATCTCCTTTCTCGTTTATTCCCAAAATCTTATGTTAAAATAACAATATAATATGGTATAAATGTAAAAAGTCCCAGTTTTTGAAAATTCCAACAATTCAAAAGTCCAAGTGCTCTTTTTAAAAAAGTCCACAGTCAAGAGACTTTGTGGATTTTCTTATTTACTCTGGTGCTGTCTGGGGGTTGGACCTACCAAGCCAGCTAGATTTTTCAAGTCATCAAAGTGATGGGGGGCAAAATCAGGAGTTTTAGGAAGCAGAAAAACAAGAAGTTGGTGTTTATTCATGCTATCTGGGAAGAGAAAGGGGACCAGAAGAAGGGGCAAGTGGTGACAAGAGAGAGAATTTAGGGCAAGTATAACAGTATGATAATAATTCAGATGTGTGAAACTACCATGATGAATCCTGCTCTGTCCTGCACAGCACACTTGCCTTGTCTCATAGATACAACCTATTCTACTCTGTGGCGTCTGTGGTGGTCACCATATGGGACCAGCATCTCCCATGTGCTGTGGTCTCCACCAAAACAGAGCTGCACTTTCACCAAAAGCATCTCCCAGCTTCTCAGCACCAAGCCTCAGGGGCTCTCCATGACCCCTTCATACCTTCAAAACTAGTACCATGTGGAAGACTCTTACACATGACCAAGTTGGCTACCAGATTGAGATACAGCCTTGGCCCCAAAACACATCACAGATTCTGTGTGCTGGTCCTAAGGAAACACTTCCCAGAATATTTTTCCTCAGTGATACTGGTCTTGTATTAATTTCTTCTGGTATTTTAGCCTGTTATCTCTCATGGATTGTCCCAATACAGCACATGTTTTACATTAGTTGTTCTGGCCTCTTGTTAATCACAAATGATTCTTCAATCCCAGTGGGCCATGAACGATGGATTTTTAATTCAAAGTATCACACAAACAGTCCTCTGAAACCCCATAGGCCAGGCCTCCACTATTTGCATTTCTTTCAACAGGTTTATCTTCCAAGCTCCCATAGAACATGCCCATTAAACTATGAATGCTCATTGGATTTTCCAGCACCAAGTTTTAAAGTCTCTCTGCAATGCTTCCTAAACAGCATGGCCAGCTCCATCTCAGGAATAGCACACTACCTGGTAACAATTTCTGTTCTGGTTAGGGTTTGATTGTTATGATAAAACACCATGGCAAAGGGCAAGTTGGGAAGAAAGAGGTTTTTTACATCTTAAAACTCCCAGGTTACAATCCGTCGCTGAAGTGAAGGGCAGAAGTCAAGTGGGAACGAAGGCAGGGAATATGGAGAAAATATGCTTCCTTGATAATCCCAGGTTCATGCTCTGTTACCTGTCTTATATCTACCAGGATACCTCCCATATTAATCATCAATCAAGAGAATCACACACCCACATGCATGTGGGCCAATCTAATAGAGGCATTTCTTCAACTGAAGTTCTGTCATCCCAGGTAACTCTAGTTTGTATCAAGTTATAAAAACTAAGCAGCCAATTCCTAAAGCTGAATATTAAGGCCCATCTTTCTTTAACAGAAAGTCAAATGTGAGTTTAAGAACTGGTATGGCTCAGTGGTTAAGAGGCTGCTCTTCCAGAGGATCCGGGTTCAATGCCCAGCACCCACATGGTGGCTCACAACTGTCTGTAACTCCAGTTCCAGGGGATCTGACACCCTCACACTAATGCACATATAATTAAATTAATTATTTTCTTTTTAAAAAGGAACTGGTGATCTAAAACAAACTGACACTACTCACAAGAGCATATTGTTAAATACTGAGAAAATTTTATTTTACCCAGCTTTAAGTCACTGCTGGTTGCTGGTTGCAAGGAAACCTAAATCACAGAAATCACCGCACCCAACATACAAACCCTGCTCTTAGAAAGCCCATTTATTACCTAAACACTGACCCAGGTGTTGTGTGATTTGAGACCTAACTAAATTACATAACTAACTGTGAAGTTTTTATTTAAGCCATCTGGGCCTCCACCGGAAAATGAGGGTAGAAGCTGTTTTCCAGCACACTATGCCTTCATAACCACCTACTATTGGTTCTAGGTATCAAAAGCTGTAGATGCTCAAGTCCCTTATATAAATTCATGTAGTATTCACATGTAACCTATGGGTATCCACATGATTGAATATCTAAATCACTGGTAGTAGTGTGTAATACCTTGTAAATGCTCTGAAAAGGGTTGTTTATATTGCCCCCATCAGAGAAAATCTGCAGGAAAATAAGCTGTACATCTTTAGTTCACACACTTTATTTCCAAACATTTTCAGTTCTCTGGTGGCTGAATCATGGGTGTGGAACTCACAGATAAAGAAGCTGGGTCTATTACTGGCAAAATGCCCAAACTGGATGTGCCTTATGTTTTCCACAAAGTCCCTTTGGTGGCACACATACTGGTTTCAGATATTTAGCCTTAAATTTGAACTTGATAAAAGTGAAAAGGTCAATATACTATTTAATTAGACAGCAATGTCAAAATAATTACAATAGTATATAACATATTAAACCCAGAATTTCAACTAAATCCATAATTGTATTTGATATTTAAAACATATAGTAGGATAGATTTCCTTAGTAAACTCCAAGAAAGTAAGTCTAGGAGATTTAGAATAAGATTATAGTTACAATTACCTCATAATTCTAAATTTAACTTTCAGATAAATACTGTTCTCCATGAGTAGTAAGCATGTAGCTAAGGACAAGAATCAAACTATCAGTTCATCAGAGAGTATACCTTGAAGATTATGTCAGATAATATCATATATACATATATACAGAAAGAGGTGAATATGACATATATATCAATATATGAAAAAATGTTTTTGTACTAAATCCTAACACTTGTAAAATACTGCATTTTTATCTTTTAAAAAAAGTCAGGCTATCTCAGCTCTTTGTGTTAATGGCTTAGGTCCTTCATGAAAATAACAGAAAACAAATTACCTCTACAATTCTTCTTGATTTAAAATCACAAAATATTTAAAATATTTATTCCTTAAGTCATGTACTAACAGAATATCAGAATAAAGAGAAATCAGTTATAAAGAACTGGATAAGATATAAATAATTTGAGATTTTCAAGTAAATCACTCAGTGTGTCAAATGAATTAAAGAAAAATTAATTTCTTGGCTTTTTAAGAAGCAACTGAACTGTCCAAAATTCCACTGGAAAGATGTTTATGTCCCAAGGGAATAACTTAATTGGTGATGGTTAGTAGCTCTAATTAGTTCTGAAATTCATCTTCCTCTACTGGCCAATTCACCCACAAGTGTTAAAGAAAAAAAATGAATACAGGTAAATTAATAGCTTTACTCCAGTCACAAAGCCATAGTTAATATATTTATATAAAGATTCTTAAAGGCAAATGCCTTCTTAGCCTTGAAGATGGCGCTTTCAATTGAGTAGAAGCTCAAAGCACATTATTGGAACTTCTTTTGAAGCCAGCCTCTCCACCTTCCAGCTTCACCTTAGCCTCTTGGCAATGTGGCCGTGCATTTGAACAAGAGTCAGCGCAGTTACGTGCTCTCTAATGGTCAGTTTGGGGGGGAGGCAGACACAGCTCACTCACAATAGGTCCCGCGCATCTTGCTATTTGTTATTACAGTGAAATTCCAGTATTGCTCCCTGCTTCAGACTGCTCTTCTCTTCTCCCAAGAATAAGCACATTCCCAGAACCACACAGACGGCAATTCGGATTTTCTTTATGAAAATTAATTATTTTCAAGACAGGGATTCTCTTTGTAACAACCCTGGCTGTCCTGGAACTTGCTTTGTAGATTGGGCTAGCCTGGAACTCACAAAGATAGATCCTCCTGCCTCTACCACCCAAGTGCTAAGATTAAAGGCATGAGCCACCATTATGTGACTGACAATTCAGATTTTCTGTCTTAAATCTTTTCCTTTACTAAAGAGAAAAATGTACTCTTTACCTGTGCCAGGTATTACCACACAACACATTTCTAATAGTTTATATATGATGTCTAATT
This sequence comes from Cricetulus griseus, assembly GCF_003668045.3. NCBI lineage: Eukaryota > Metazoa > Chordata > Mammalia > Rodentia > Cricetidae > Cricetulus > Cricetulus griseus. The sequence goes on from NC_048597.1 coordinate 21,526,670, forward strand.
GCATCTTCGTGAAAACTTATTGCATAAACCTGATACTGCTCTTGCTATGCAGAAGAAAGAAAGCAAGGGGTTAGAGTAATCTGATCATGAACACCTTCTAAACAAAAAGCTGACATTTCAACTAGTGTTTGGTGAACCACAGCTCATTCTCCAAACTTCAGCTTCAATAAATCACCACAGTCTAGTCTATAGAAGACAGGAAGAGTTAGGAACAGATGGAAAGTGGAAAGGAAAAACTCACTGGGGTGATGAAAACACTCTTCATTTTTAATGGGACTGTGGCTACATGGCACACACAGCTCTGCAAGTATTTTAAACTGCCCAGAAAATGTTCCCTTCTTTGACAAGGTATCCTTAGATGTGTTGTAGAAGACACGGAGGTCCATGTGCTCAGAGATAAGCATTATGGGAACCAGGATGTTAAACAGAGTTGTCCCTCCAAAGGGAAGGATGCATATTATCTATCAGAAAGGCTGGGAGTGGGCATGGTTAATAAGCTCGGTGACCTCTGGACCATTTGTGCAGCCAAAACCACCCTAGATCTTCCCAAAGACGCTTATAGTGAGCTTGTCAATCTATAGAGCCTATCTTTATGGAAGGTGTCACATGTAGACAATGTGTAGAACCCATCTTTACAGAAGATACCATCTGTACTTTACAAAGAGTTTTGATATAGTCACAACTTAAGGCTTATTGTATACACAGGGTTGAGTTAATTATCATCAGGAAAGTTTTCACCAAATTGAGCTGTGCTTAAATATGCCTAAAATAAGCTACTCCGGGTCAGACTCTCAGAGCTTGAACCAACACCAGATACTGCTGAGTCGTGGTGAAGGAAACTACCTTCTTCCCTCCACAGATCATTACTCTACTGCCCTTTGTGGTTGTGCAGACCCCAGAAATCTATGAATTTCGTTGTAGATAAAGCCTATGCTCAAACTTCAGTGTTTTGCATGCGTCTGTGTTTCCTTAACCCCAGGAAGTCTTAATAGTGATTCAAAATAATTGTTCTCTAACTGTTTTATGATTGTGGTTACATCAACTCTGTGCTGCATGTTTACTTCAGTTCTCAATTTCTTTCAATATTTATAGATTTTCGGTAGGGCATGGATTTCCCCACAGCATAGAAACATATGGTTCATTTCTTTTCTTCTACAGCAGTGCTTAGTTAGACAGAGATTCAAAGGGAAAGATGACATGTGGGAAAAAGAACCCTTTTATATTTTTGGCACTTATCTTGCTATTTAAGACTATCTATCTTTGGTGATTCACATGTTGCTGGAACACTCTTTTATATGTGGTAGAACAAATACCATTTGGGCAATGAATTTAATTTGCAATAATTTATAAAAGATATTTTATATTTACTTTCTTTCCTACTGTGATCATAACTGAAAACATGAAGTTGTCATGAACACACACACACACACACACACACACACACACACACACACACACACACATAGAGTTTTTGGTGTTTTGTTTTGTTTTAATTTTAAGAGTGTCAAGTGGTATTGGAATTGTTCAGGTCTTATTTAAGCAGTTATGTCTTTGAGGATTCATAGGTATGTAACTCCATCTCCTGACTAGAAGGTGTGATCTCACAGCTGACTCCATGGTTTTCTGGCTCTTCTAACCTTTCCACCTCTGCTCCTTGGGCCTCAGATGCAGAAGTTATATTGTAGATACATCAATTGGATATGAGTAACCCACACTCAGTTATTCTCTGAATTTTTTGAGAATATAGGATAATTATATTTATCTCTTTCCTTTTCTCCTGCCACACACCTCCCTAGTCTTTCAAATTCAAGAGTCTTATCTCACTAATTGTTATGTATGCACTTACACAGATGCATATACATCTCCCTAAATATAACCTAATTGATCCATATAACCTTAATTGTGTATAGGTTTTCAGGGCTGACAATTTCGTACTGGACAATCAACTAATAAGCTCTTCCTGAGGAAGGTCACTTTTCTAATTCCCAGCTTTCCTCACTTGCCTATAGTACTTTGTGTAGGGTTAAGGCCACATGTGCTTTAGCGATCCACTGTAGCATTGATGTTATCCTGTGACCAGTTGTGGCTTTCTGTAATGATACTTCTGATAGGGGAAAAAAGGAGAAGCTTCTTTGATGAGGGGTGGAATCTACATTTGTCTGTGTGTACAGAGATAAGTATTTAAGATGCAGTATAAGAATTATACTAGTTTAGGATAATGATATTAGTGGGTCCTCCTCTAAGATCCATGGTCTCACTAGGTTAGGATCTCAATAGATTTTCCTAACCTAACCTCACTAGGTTAGGATGTATTGAGATCCTAACTCTAGATAAAGATCTATAGGCAATTACCAACTGCTAAGAAAGAAAGAATTAGCTTTCTCCTGGGAAGAGCCCCTTCATTATCCAATACCGAATGGCCAAACCTAGAAATACACACATTCAGGGAATACTGAATGGATTCAGCATGTTGTATTCATATGTTAATTCATGTATAGATACATGTGATAACAGGAGTTAAAGAGGGAGCTGCTATGAATTTGAGAGGCAGGATGTGTCAGTCATGGGGAGAGGGACAGGAGAAATGATATAACTATATTTATTTAAATTAATTTTAAGAACAGTTAAAAGGTTTATTAAGCCTAATCTCTAGACCAATTCATTTTTCATTAGAGACCACACCTCAAAACAAGGTCCATAGCATATGAGTCCATGCCCCAAGTCATCCTAAACCTAGACATTACACTCACACAGACACAGACACAGACACAGACACAGACACAGACACACAGACACACAGACACACAGACACACACACACACACACACACACACACACACACACCCTTTGATCTCTAAATGACAAAATCCAAGACACACTATTCTAAGATACTGGTCTACAATTGGTTAAACTCTCCAGAATTGTCTAAGCCAGCCATAGGGGCCAACTGTGATGAAAGGGTTGTATATGTGGAATATTTAAACAGAAATTGGGTTCATGGTATAGCATTTATTCAAAATATAAAGTGTCAGTATTGCTACTGTTTTATTTTTATGACATGTCATCTGACAAGAAAATCACATCCTTTCAACTCACTGACGAATGAGCATTTGAGCCATGCAAATGTATTTTCCATTTGAACTTCATATTTCTTTATTATTTCAAGTGAAATTGGTTTTGCTGCCCTCAATATAAACCACACACATTTCATCTAGATGGGGGGGTGCGTAGAGAACCTTCATCTGTTCAGTGTCAAATTATATTTTAAAGGAAGAAAACCCTAAAGGCCTATTATCCTCATAAAGGAGCTGAGAACCTGTTTTGTGCAAGGCACTGATGTCTCTGCTCTGATCTTGCTTATAATCAAATTATGGGGGCAACAAAAGCAAGATAACAATGCAAAACAGTGGCATGTTCCCAATATAATAATTCAATGTACAAAAGGTGTTTTAAATAAATTCATTTCTCTTCTGCAACATACAAAGAAGCAGGCTGTGTATTGAGGAAGACAATTTTTGATAAAAAAAAAAAGAGAGAGAAAGTAGTCTTTTTCCTTTGATGGAGCTTTCCTTATTGGAGAGAGGGGTGGAAATTGTGAGTTTAACCTATCTTAGACAGAATTCTGGGGAACTCTTAACTCCTGCTTGTTTCATGTGGTTTCGGTTGCTCATTGTCACCTGCAATCCAAAACTATTGTTGTTTGTCTTGACTTCTTCAGGAATGGCATTCACATGGCATTTTCTGCAGGGTATTCTCATAAGTCTTTGACTTGTTATCAATTACCATATATTGCATAAATTAAGCTTCCTTGTGGGTATGTCTACATGAAACAGAATAGTATACTTATTATTTCATGCTACCCACCTTCTGAGGTGTTCATTGAGGGGTGCTTAGGAAATAGCAACCACAGAAAAGGTGTCATTACACTATGAGGACTATGTAGTGACCTTCAGACTTAAAAAGTAAAAAACTTTGAATTGTGCTCCAGTAATAATCTTTGTCCTATGTCTTGTTAGAGATTTTTATGCCTGGCCTGACATGAAGAGTGAAGTGAATCACAGCAACTACTGGTGACATTTATTAAGCATCATCTGTGTGCTGAGCACAGTATTGACACTTTTCCTGAACTCATCAAGCTTTGTTTCCCATGAGCACCACGTGCTTCCTGCAATTGTAATACAGCCGCTCCCAGAAGAGTTTTCATTGCTTTAGAGACACTGGACTGCAGAAGAACAGCTCTTAATGTTAATGTTACTTTCTTAAAGTATCTAAAAACTGCCCCTGAGGATGGGATTGGTAAATGAAAAACTAAATTAAAAGCTTTCATCCTGGGCTGAGGTTGTAGCCCACTGGTAAAGCAGTTGTCTGATATGCCTAAGGCACAAAGTTCATGGTCCAATCTCCAGCAATTGTCAAAAAATTTACTTTAAATTTCTTAAAGAGATAGCAACAACTTATGGAGGATAGGGGTCTGTAGTTTTTGTGGCAGAGTGATGAGAGACTACCAACAAAAAGGCCAAATATAAGTTGTTCTTTGAGTGCTACATAAGATTTCATGTTGAAATTAAGTGACTCATTTCAAGTACAGTACATACAAGACTTGAGAACTGAAAAAGGAAAGTCAACCGTTTACCAGTTTTTATAAGAGTTTTGTCATTCTCAAGTTTGTATCTGTTATCTTTCATATGTGATTTCACACATATGATGCCTGTGTTTCTTCATCTATAAAATGGAAAAGTATTGAAATCAAATGTCACATAAAATTAATTGTGAGCATACCACATGTGATGACAATAGCAGCATATAGCCATACATAAACTGTAGTAGTAACAAATAGCAATCAGGGAATGAGTTGACTTTTAATTAGTGACGGTGGAGGTCTCTGGACCTGGCTTAGGGTGGCAGTGTTCCTTCAAGAGAATGTTGAGTGAAGATGTGTTGTTACATCCTCCAGTTCTGGGACTTTTCTTTGTGTTGATGTCTGTTCAGCTTACAAAAAAGTCACTATTTAGTGACTTTAGTCACTTTGAGTCCGTCAGTTGGTACTTACCAGTTTGTGACACACAAAAACATGGCTACCATCCTTAGTTGCTCAAAAGAAATTTCTGAGGAGAAGTTAACTACTTTGGTTACAGCCTGGGTCCCGATAGAGAGGGGGTAATGAAGAAGACATTTCAGAAAAGACTAGACTTCCAAGTCAGAGGGACAAATTTGTTCAGCCCTTCTACAAAGTCAGATTTCATCTAAGTGAAGCTGGTAAATACCACTTTATGTCCTCTTTGAACTTTCAAACCTTTTGTCCCAAAGTCTACATCATTGTCCTTTATATCATTTACACTTTCTTCTGCCCACTCAAGGTAGTAAATTCTGCTCATAGGATGTGTGTCATTCATATTTTAGCTTCTTGTATTTACAGTGTCTGTTATATTACACATTCTCAATAAAGGCCTCTAAATCTCAGTTCTGCCTCTTCATCCACTTCACCCTGGGAATTTTAATCCCTTCTTGCTGGAGCTCTATGAGACCTTTACTACAAGTCTCAAAGTTCCTTATAGGTCTAGTTGATCATGGTAAATGAGCATGCCCTTTGTCATTGTAATCTCTGGTGTTCTGTTGTCAGCGCAGGATGACCAAAAACACAGAGAATTTAACTTTGCCAAGAGTTCTTCAGAGACCACATTAATATTGAGCATGCCGGGACTCCTGAATTTCCTCCATATTTCTACCATGTTCTCCTAGGCCAATGCCGCTAGAGATTGTGAATTTTTCTATGGTCCTCCCATTTCCCTGTATAGACATTACATCTCAAACAGTCCAATCATTATATAATCTCTAATTTATATTAGGAATCCTTTACTTAATGACATTCACAGTAGATTTGTTCCTTAATTCAAACTGTACAGTTCAAAGTCTACTATTTTAGACTCCTTAGGATACACATGTAAGCCTGAGAAATTACTGCATCTTCAGTGAACTAAATGTATAATCTCCTAGTAAAGTTAGTTTCCAAGTGTTAAGATTAGCTATGTAGAAAAGTCATGAGTGCTTGACTATTGAGGAACCAAAAATTCAAATTAATAAAAGTTTAAAAACTTGGGCCCTGAAAGGGAATGTCTAATGATAAAGGAAAATTTAACTCCTTAAATCAGGAGTCATGACTGGTGCCTGATCCCCTGCTCTCAGAGGAGAGGTAACTGTCCACCACTCCTGTTAACATTCCTTTGCTAATTGCTGGTCATAAAGATAACCCAACCCTGGGGGATAACTGACAGACCCTGTAACCCTTCAAACCATGCCCTGTCTTATCTCAGTCAAATGTATCTCCCTTAAAATGTATAGTTACTGACTAACTCTGTACTTTGTGTGACCTTAAATAACCATGCAAACTCTGTAATTTGTGGCCTTCAACCTTATGGTCTGTCCCTTTAAAAGCTTCTCTTTTTGGCTGGGCGGCATCGCATTTGCCTTCCATGCAGTGAGATCCTAGCTGGCCAGCTTGAAATAAAAAGAAACCTTTTGCTTTTGCATCAGAGTGTTGACTGCTTGGGTTAGTCTCTGGGCTCCGAGAACCTGGCACAACACTATAACTATGTAAAATGCAGTTATCAGACATGCAGGCGAGGGGGATAAAGAAGACAAAGTGGATCATGGAACAGGGACGGCTTCAGTCCTGTGGTGAAGCAAAAAGAGTTGCAACATCCTTCATGAAGCAGAGAGATGGTTTGCGAAAGATGAAATGTAATTTTTTGGTAGGAGAAGAGAGAGAGAGGACAAATTCATTGTATAAGCCAACTAAATGCTTACTGACCATAGTACATAATAAATAGGCAAAGCTTAAAGCTGTTAAATAAGGAAGTAGTATCATAAACTTATTATTTACAGATGTAGAGCTGATCATTGAAAGATCGACCTTTGAAAATGCAGAAATGGTTAGCTATGGGGTAGGTCCTTTGGAACAGAATCCAGAAATAAATTAGTAGACAGCAAAAGCCCTTTCTGTTTGCACACACTTTGGTCATGTCTGAATATTTTACATTAGTCTGCAAGGTTTGCCATAACAAATTAGACTATGGGGCTTAAACCTTCTGGAGCCTGGAAATCTCATTCAAGATGCTGGCAGAATTGATTCTCTCTTCTTGCTTAGAGATGGCTGCCTTCTTATGGGAACTTGAAGAACCTTTCTCTGTGTGTGCTCATCCCTAGTGTTTCTCCCACTTCTTATGAGGTCATCTTCCTATAAATCCTTTCATACCCCGTCTCCTTCTTCGTGTCTCAAATACTCCCCATTAAAGATCCTGTCTCTGAGTGTAGTCAAATTGCGCATTAGTGATTTAAATTATAAACTTCATGGAGGCACAATGCATCTCACAATTTGTAAGTAGAACTTGTTTATAATAAACATTTTAAATCTGATTTTAAAAAAGAATTTGCCTTGAGAATGCAGGAGTGAGAGGCTGCAGGAGAAAGGGCACTTCTACTGCCTATTTCCACATGCATTCGTTCATTTGCATATTACTGAATTCTGTTAATTAAGTGTGAAGGTTTTTGCATATCATAAAAATGCAGTGAAAGGATAAAAAGCACATCAGCACTGAGACCACCTCTCTAGAGTAGAGCTCCAAGGAGGCTCTAGCTTCCCTTTACCTCCTAACCAGAACACAAGGGGTGGTATTTCTACAATGCCACCAATACATAGCAAAAGTCTGAACTTTCTGTCTTACTGCATTAATTTATGCAGACTTTTTTCCTCCTCTCTTTAGTGTCCTTTTAGTGCTGATTTTCCGTTGATGTCTTAATATTTTTAAAGACAATGCACATCCCCTGGTTATGGGAAAGATAATCTCTGGTCTCTTTTACAGACTGTGGTGGTTTGTGTAAAGGTGGCCTGGCAAATAGGTCAGGAACCAGGAAAACAATGAAACGGGGACAAATGACTGACACTAAGCTACTGCAGGATTTTATAGAGAAGATAATGCCATTCTCCCAAATTCCTCCCTATGTTACTAAGAAAGCATACTGTTTCATGGGTTATGCAACTGGATATTTATAGTGACCATGATATGCTCTAAGGATTATCTAGAGAAACAATAACAATACTGAATTACTGACTCAAAGCCATTCATGTCAGCATTGAACAATACAAATTAATAAGGGGTCGGTGGGGTGGAGGTTATAGCAGAGAACCAGGTTCAATCCTAGCAAAGTGTAAAATGAAATCATCAATAAACTTCAGGGTCTAATTAGACCCTAAACACATCTTATGCCCATTTGACCTGCAGTTGGGAGGTTCTAAGCAAAGAACAATAGTTGTATGCATCCTGCAGAGGGGCATGGAGACACCAAAGTCCTGAACTTTTAAACTCAGGAAAATGGCTGGGTTACATTTGATGTCCTATTTATAGTGTATAAATACCAACTCTATGTGATTCAGCAAAGCTGGACATATATTTTCTGCATTTGCATTCAAGTAACACTGACACTGTGGGCTTGGTTGATGCTGGTATCAATTTCATTTTAATTCCCAGTTTATAGTATCCCAACATGAATGCATACTTTATAAAGGGAAGCTTTATTTAAGATTTAAATATTTATGGTGTTTGTCAGTTCAGTGCACATCAAAGACATTGATCTGACTTCAAAAGTCTTGCACAGAAACTGAACTGTCTGCTGACAAAAAAAATTATTTTTAATACAACACAAAACATAATAGTATGCCATTGTTGTTTGGTTTTTCTTTGACTACAGAGCACTAATTTCATTGGAGTCAGCAGCATAAAACAAAACAAAACAAAACAAAAACTTACAACTTGGAGCTACCAATCAAATATTCAAGGTCATTTTTTAAAGCTGCCACAGGTGTTTGTTGAACTTGAGAGTAGGAGATGTGTAGATAGCACACACTGAACTCTTAATGCTTGAGAGCTACCTGGGCAATTCTTTCACATACCAGAAAATTCTGCAACAATGCAAACTACCTTGCAATTTAACTTAAACTATTATTCCAACTCAATAGCTTTTCTCCCTCGCCACTCTGTTTAGTTTTGAGTAAAAAAATAATAATTATTATAATATATTAGAAACAAAAAGGAAAAATCAGGACATTTTAACTGTTTCATTAAAACACAATGCAAATGCTACAACTCCGAGTCAAGCTTAAAAAACAGAAGAAAATGAAGGGTTCAGGATTTGCCCCAGGGGTAGAGTGCTTGCCTAGTAAGTATAAGATCCTGAGTTCTATCCCCAGGTCCAAAAAAATAGTACAAAATGCTTTCTTTTATAGTTCTAAAACTATTTGAAGTCTATGTGGTGTGTGTGTGTGTGTGTGTGTGTGTGTGTGTGTGTGTGTGTGTGTTTCTGTGTGTGTTTGTGTCTGTGTGTGTGTGTGTCTGTGTGTGTGTATGTGTGTCTGTGTCTGTGTGTGTCTGTGTCTGTGTCTCTGTGTATGTGTGTGTGTCTGTGTGTGTGTGTGTGTCTGTGTGTGTGTTTCTGTGTGTGTTTGTGTCTGTGTGTGTGTCTGTGTCTGTGTCTCTGTGTATGTGTGTGTGTCTGTGTGTCTGTGTCTGTGTGTGTCTGTGTCTGTGTCTCTGTGTATGTGTGTGTGTGTGTGTGGTGTGTGTGTGTCTGTGTGTGTTTCTGTGTGTGTTTGTCTGTGTCTGTGTGTGTGTGTGTGTGTGTGTGTCTGTGTATGTGTGTGTGTCTGTGTGTATCTGTGTCTGTGTCTATGTCTGTGTGTGTGTGTGTGTGTGTGTCTGTGTATGTGTGTGTGTCTGTGTGTGTGTATGTGTATCTGTGTGTGTGTCTGTGTGTATCTGTGTCTGTGTCTATGTCTGTGTGTGTGTGTGTGTGTGTGTGTGTGTGTGTGTGTGTGTGTTTGTGTGCATGTGCATGTGCATGTGCATGTGCATGTTGGCACTCAGATTTCTTTAAACTTAGTGTAATGAGATAATGCTGTTAAACTAAGATAAATGGAACTAAACATAAAAAGAACAATTATATAAACCTAAGTGTCCTAGGTACCACACATTAAAATATTACTAATCTCAAAGGCGCTTGCATTCTAAGTCCTCTACCCACAGTATTAAATATCCCAAGGCTCTTGGAGTCTGAAGATAATGGAGCATTTGCCTTTAAACTCCATGTAGGTAGGGACCCACAATTCCTCAGAATCATCAGGTGTTATTTCTGCAGGACAAAGGTGATAACTCTCTCAAGCCTAGTCCACTCTGCAGTGGGGTCTGTTAAAGGAAGTGTTCCCCCACCCCACCCTTTCTCTCTTCATGGGACAAGGAAGTTGAGTGTTAGCATCTGAGTGATGGCTGGGGCATCCTTTGTGATGCCTAGGCTTATGGTCAAGCAGGTGCTTTCCTGGGGGGCTCTGTCTGCTTCCTACTGGCATAGGAACACTAGACCAGAACCTCATGTCCCTTCAGCCTAAATGCGGACAATTTTGTTTGCTGATTTAAGTATTTTAACTTCAAAATCCTATCTTTCCTGAAATGCCAATTCAGCCAAAAAGCTTCAACAATTAAGAATCAATAAATTGCAGGGCATTGGTGGCGAACACCTTTAATTCCAGCACTCAAGAGGCAGAGGCAGTCAGATCTCTGTGAGTTCGAGGCCAGCCTGGTCTCCAGAGTGAGTGCCAGGATAGGCTCCAAAGCTACACAGAGAAACCCTGTATCGAAAAACAAAAACAAAAACAAAAACAAAAATCAATTGATACATCATTCCCTTTCCTTCCAGAAAATGATTTTCCTAAGCCATTTTGATCTCCTCTGTCACTACACACACATTTCACAGACCAGAATGTTCCATGAGTAGCAGTTTTGGTAGAATCACCAAACCTTTGTCCAATAAGGACTTGCACATGTTTTCTAACTGAAGATCTACATAGGTTCTGAGGACAGCCCCAACCAGTGTGTTGTGCTAGCATGTGCCTATCATCCCAGAACTGAGGAGGCTGAGGAGAGTCACTGTGAGTTTGACGCCAGCATCTGCGACATAGTAATTCTGAGACCAACCTCCATATAGCAAAGACAGTGAGTGCCCCTCCCCAAAGACCTATGAAGGTAGAGTAAGATTAAAACCATAAAGTTACAGATATCAAATTGGTTATAGATACTTTCATAAGAACTACCAGTCATATAAGCTAGTGTGTGTGTATGTGTGTGTGTGTGTGTGTGTGTGTGTAATAAATAGGTACAATTTTTAATTCTCATGAAAATAGAAGAATGCTTGCTATCCATCTCTACTGACAATGACCAACTAAATTTTCCGATCACAAATCTAACAAATTTAGAACCTCTTTTCATTTACTTTGGAAATATTTTATTCCCTGTCTTCTCCTATTGGGCTTATCTCTAGAGCATGTATAATCCTTGGCAGCATTTAACAAAGTAGATCAATGAATGAAAAATCCCATTCCCCTTCCTTCTCCTGGGAGGTGGGATCTTGTTTTACTTCACTTGAATTTGGGGTGATTGTAGTTTCTTGCTTGACAAAACAGTTTGTTAGAACAACTTTCTTTTAAACACAGAGAGACCCTGCCTTGAAAATCAACACACCCTCCCCCAACCCCACCGCAAAAGAAGGTTTAGTTATCCAAAACTTCTTCCCATTCCTCTTTTAAATTCCCCCTCTGAGAGAGCAAACTGCCATGTCATATGGTCACATAAACTCAGTTCCCATCTCCTTCTTCACACTGCCTTCTTCTCTTCTATGTGTCCCTGTATGAAATCTCCATCTGTCTTTCTCTCGCAAGGACCCCTACAGAATCCAGAATCATCACAGCTTTTACCCTAAAAAATGAATGTTTACAAATCCCAAAGAGTACTACCTAATAAATCTAGGGAGATGCTGTTCTGTTTACCACATGTGACATATCTTTATTGCTTATATTATCTATCACAAATAAATCCTGGCCTCTCTCTTCCCCCACATCTCCCAACTCCTCCCCAGGGATAGTGAGGCCCTCCACACAGGGACCTTCAAAGTCTGTCATATCGTTTGGGGGAGGGCCTAGGCCCTCCTTGCTGTATCTGGGCTGCAATAGTATCCCTCCATAGGGAATGGGCTCCCAAAGTCCATTTGTGCTCTAGGGTTAAAGACTGGCTCCACTGTTAGAGGTCCCATAGACTGTCTTGGCCTCCTAGCTGGCACCCACATTCAGAGGGCTTGGTTTGGTCCAAAGCTGTTTCCCCAGCTTTACGACCAGGGTCTCCATGCTCCCACTAGGTCAGGTCAACTGTTTCTGCAGCACCTGGCTTTCTTTGCAATATTTTAATCATATTCTTCCTCCTCCTCCCTGATGCTCTTCTAGATCCAAACCACCCAAAGAATACTAAATTTGTATTGTTTAACCCATGGTGCCTCTATACTATTGAGCATATAGCCATCTATATAGCATGCCAGAACTACTAAAGGCCACACCTTTAAAGAAAACTAACCAGCCTCTCCCAGAAACTATCAATTACCAATACCTCATCTGTACAAGATGAAACTTCTTGCCCACCTCCCCTTTCCATTATGGGACTTTTATATGTCTTACTCTTGTGCTGGTCTTGTGTGTGCTGCTACAATCACTGTGAGTTCATATGTGTAACTAATCTGTTGTGTTAGGGAAACATTTCATTGTAGTCATCCAATGCCACTGGCCCCCTATCCTGTTTCTGCTTCCTCTTCTGTGATGGTCCCTGAGTTTGGGAGGATAGGGTGGGATAGAGATGTCCCATTTAGGGCTGAGCAATCTGTAATCACTTATTCTCTGCACTTTGATCAGCTGTGGTTCCGTATTAGTTGTGACCTACTGCAAGTAGAAGCGTCTTTAATGAGTGTTGAGAGGTGTATTAATCAATGGTTATAATGAGTCATTAGAAATTAGTTCAATAACAGGCCCTTTAGCAGAGTAACAGTAGTAGGGGCTTCTCTACATTCCCTCCTCAATCCTACCCTCCCATGCCCCTCCCCACTTAACCCTTCCTAAACCATCATTCACCTTTCCCCGTTTATATTATTGTTTTCTCTCTCTGCTCTCTTCAATGTGCTATACCCCCATATCCTCCATGACCCGTGACTAAGTTCCTGGCACCTATGAGTATTCCAAATGAAACACACGCATCTAAAGATCCAAAGCTAAGATCCACAAACAACAAAAAACACTTGATGTTTGTCTTTCTTGGTCACCTCATTCAAAATGATTCTTTACAGTCTCATTTGTTCACCTGTGAGTTTCAGGTTTTTTCTTGGCCGCTGAGTAATATTCTATTGTATAAAAGTACCACATTTTCATTATACATTCAAAAGGTGAAGACATGTAAGCTGTGCCCATTTCCCAGCTATTGTGAATAGAGAATCAATTAAAGGATGAGTAGGATACAGGGTGTTCAAGAACATGCCCTAGGGCAATAATCTATTTCTAACATTTTGTGATGTCCATGCTGGCCGTATCAGTTGCATTCTCACCAGCACTGTTACTTTATTTCTTTCCTGTGATTTCTCTTGTCCCATCTTGTAATTACCAATCATAAAAATTAGATAATTTTAACAATACTATAGTTAAATCATTCACATTTTTCAAAAAGTCCAAAAACATGTGGTTTATAACTATACCCTAGTATTAGGGAGGCTGAGGCAGGACAATCATGAATTCCAGTACTTCCTGAGTGATAAAACAAGACCCTGTTCTAACAAAACAAAACAGAAACATAGAATACAATAGACAATATTACATCAAAGGAGAATGTAAATTCTACTTTTGATATGTGTAATCTTCCAAGGTTCCAAGACACTAGTTACTGATACTAAATTCCCTCTAAATTCCTTCCATGTAAAAGTAGGTAAGCAAAAAAGCTTAAAGGAAAAAAAACGCATTGTATATGCATATGTAAATGCAGGTTGGTATGTGGGATATTATGTATAATCTTTAACTTCATTCACACTATCCACAGCCTTTCATATAATGAATAGAAACGGGTTGAGCATTGATTGCTCCAATTCTAAAGCGAGTACTTGCTCCTTTTGTTTATTTTACTGGTGAAAGGGTAAGGGGACCCTTAAGAAAGAAGCGCTTTGGAAAGCAACCCTTGAATATAAATGTAAATTACAACATTCCCACAAATTGCAACATATCATTATCTTGTCCATTCTTTAAAGAAAGAAAAACGAGGCTAATAATCATCCAGTTACATCTTGCAATGGAGTAGTTTCAAGGTTTTTTTAATCAGATGATTATGTTCACTCATTTATAAATCAAGATGTTTGGTCTGGGGAGCCCTCCCTGACCTTTCTGGTGCCGTAGCCTAAAGGTAGTCTAGCTTCATTGGAAGGCTCCGCCTGCAATGGGGGATTCCTTCTTCTCCATCGCTGCTTCTCTGGGTTTGGATAATATCTGTCTTTACGGCTTTTCCTTTTCTATGCAGATGCTAAGTAAGTTGCTCCCTTCCTAATTGAATGGCAGGTTGCAAGATGATCTCCAGTGTCCGTTGCTTCAAAAATGTCTTCTGTCACAGATCAGAATATGCTATGCATTAGATGGTTGACTCACAACTGTGTTCCATTAGTGCAAGCTGTGGGATCCCTTTATATACAGTAAGGCTTTCTCCTTCAGTAGAACGTGATGTTTAGCTGATCTGTAAAACTTGTTTCTTTTATCACATCTCACTGTACTTTTTTTTCCTACAAGAGTCAGGGTCGAGCTGCATTTTATTGATGCAAAGATGCCCTTAATTGCAATTTCCATTCCATTAACAGTTGCAGGAAGATAATCCACGTTCTAATGTGCCAAACAGAAAACCACATCCAGTTCCGAGCTGCTCTCTGATCTTTCTGTTGGGCTGTCTTTGACCCTCCTGACATTTTGCCCATTTTTCTCATTAGGACTTTGCTATTTGCCTAAGGAGATATCAGACTAGTGGAAACTTGTTTGAATGGCAATGTGATGACTGTGTTTCAAATCATGTTTCTTTAAAAAAAAAAAAATAGTGCTTTCTGGTAGGACTCAGATATTATGAATTTAAAATATCTGTACTTGTTATCAAACCTGTAAAGTTCTGCATGTCATTGGAAATAGGGGATATAGTTGAGACTTAACATCTGCACTTTGAAACCAGATAGCCCTAAGTGAATAACTCAAGCTTCAAAGATTAATGTGGAACACTGTTAGGAAAAGCTAGTGTGGCAGCACAGGTCATCTCTCTGCCCACATCTGCACCACAGGGCTTGAGAAAATATCTTTAAGCTACATAGAACTCACCAGTGACAGTGCCTTTCTTATTAGCGCCTAGAAATCCAGACTTGGAGCCTTAGTGTGCTTTAGAAATGTAGCATTAACAGCGTTTTAATTGGGGTGGGTATTGTTCTCTGCCATTGTCCTTCCTGTTTGACCATATTTTATTATAACATATTGATTAGTCCTGGGGATGAATAACATTGCTAGCAATAAGGATCAGGCCACCCAGGCTGTAGCATTGCAATTGTTTTTGTCCAAATGGGGCCTTCTAGGGTTCTACCGAAATCCTCTCCATATGTATTTCTGTTCACAATTTCTAGGGGAAGAACCACTGGCATACATGTGCAGCCAATATTATATCATTCAAAGGAAATCTTGGACTCTTCTAACACACATATTTAATAGGCATGATCATTCAACTATACTTTTTCCTCTTTAAACTAAGAAGCTCCAACACGCAACATGGTTTCAACCAGAGAGTACAAATCCTCCTGACTTTGCCACCACAGGCTAGCAGAATTTGAGTACATACTACCTTTATATGTTTTATAACGTGAGGTAAATTGAATGTTAAATGAGTCCATTCCTAAGTAAATATATTTTATAGTTGGAGATCTCAATTTGCCTACCAAATATTAGTTTAACAGTTCCAGGCACATTCAAAGTATGTTTGTGAATTGGCTCTTTCTCTGTACTGCTGCCAGAATTTCAGTTTGTAGTTCATGACATCATGAACACGTCAAGCCAGGTGGCACATCTGGAGTCAGGAGGTGGTTGGAGAGAACAGAAGCAAAATAAACCAACTCTATTTACATTTGACTCAGGAAATCCCTGCCTGAAACGCATCGCAACTCTCAGAGTGACTCAGCAGCCCACAACCTCTGGAAAAAGAAAAGGAAGGGGTAAGAAGATAAGCAAAGTGGAAATATGAAAGAAAAGAATAAGAAACATTTGAGCAAAGACCATAGACACTGCAGAGGTGAAGGATAGGATGTGCTGTCCAAAGTCATCAAGACATTAAGATTGGGGAGTTGTCAACAGGCAGTTTTCAGAAGAAGTATTGCCTTATTTCATTTATTTCTTCACATTCCAAAGGTGCCTGGTGCTGTGAAGAGAGAATATATATATATATATATATATATATATATATATATTATATATATATGTGTGTGTGTGTGTGTGTGTGTGTGTTGTGTGTGTGTAGTGTGGGGATATGTTGAAAGACAACAGCTAACTAGTTTAAACTTGTAACAGATGAGAAGTGTAATTATGAAGATATCTGAGTTCTTCATACAGGCTTTAAGAACTGCTGTTTAGGTTACCAGACTTCTATGAGTTATCTCTCATGATGTCCCTCCTCTTAACACCCTGTCTCATTCACAGCACTGACTTGTCCCCAAAGCAATAGGTCTACATAGACAACACACACACACACACACACACACACACACACACACACACACACACACACACTTTTTAAGTTCCCTACAATGAATAAATCTAAGGAAATCATGTCATTACTCTTTTTAAATTAAAAAGCATTTTAACTCAAACTTACTTAATATAAAAACCCTTTTTGAACACTGTTGCATGCTTAAGTTTATAATTTTAATTTTATGATATGATATATAAATGGGAGTTTACATTGTTGCATCTAGGTGAGTTATGTAAGTCAAAATGCAATTAGAAGTTTTTGTTTTGTTTTGTTTTTTGTTTTTTGTTTTTTTTCCAGAACCAAGTATCAATGACCATGGTCCAGGAACAGTTCCAGGCTACAATGAATGTTTTGTTCTAATGTAGAAACAGTTTTGGGAAGTTCTTATAGTTATATTTAAAAAGAACATTTTAAATCAAGACTTTTTTTTGCCAAAACATTAGTGGCAGAAGAGGTAGGACTGATGGGGAATGTACTTCTGTGTATGTTCATCTTATTGATTGTTGAATAAAATACTGTTTGGTCAATGAGGCAGCAAGATGGATGGGACTAGGAGTCAAGGAGGATTCTGGGAAATGTAGTAAAGAAGTGGTGATCCAGGCAGGAAGTGACATAGCAGGGAGACTCATATTTAAGTGAGGACAAGCAGGAAGTGGTTCCTTTTTCCCCTTCACTCTTCCTCCTGCTTTCTGCTCTGAGCCACCATGTGATACCAGGGATGAGGATGCCAGCAGAAGGTGTCTGATAAGATAAGTCTTATAAAATATGTAGATTTATGATAATTAAGACTGAGCTAGCAGATGAGAAATCCTAGTCATTGGCCAAGCAGCATTTGTACCTAATATAAGTCTCTGTGTATTATTTTGGCCATCCACGTGGCAGGCAGAACTCAAGTGGGTGGCTGAAAGATTTATCATAACAGTAGGACTGTGACAGCAAAGTGGGACAACTCTTCACTACATGCTTCATATTACCGCAGATGATACTTAGCTTGGGGAGCACTGGGGATCTGGTAATACATCCTTAAAAGTTTCACATGATAGTTACCCATTACAGAGGTGGGCAAGGACCGACTCCCAAGAGTGTTAAGCGCTGCCTGAGATAATTTGGATCTGTAACATTCTAACTCTCCACAATCACAAAGTTCTGGGTGATCCATCAGCCTTGTAGAATCTTCAACATAGGAGTGACTTTCTTTTCTCTGAGGACCTCAGTTCATGGCATTTTCATCATGTATATAACAATATAACTATGATATATTTAGTAATATGCCATTTCTCAATTTGCTATTTTGGCACATTTGGGGCTAAACCAGTCTTTTAAAAATGCATGACATAAAAATAAATAAATAAATAAACTCCAATGGTGAGTGTGTGCTTCTTTGGGTCAGGGCCTTGCTCATATTTATTTACTACATACTGTATAATGGAACTTTATTGAAGGCCAGAAAATACAACTATCTTAATCTTTCCTTTGTTTTGTCACTTGTGTACAATGTTATCAGCATTACTATTCTTTTATGAATGTGTTCATAGGTTCACTTCCCAGCATCTCATTTGATTTTATTGTTCCACACTAAGTTCTGCCAGGTATGTGTTACATACCTACTCAAAGGCTTATGTTTCTTTTCTCTTGCTCATCTGCCTTTTGTCCTTCTGATTTACTGCATGCCAGCTACAGAATCTGAGATGAAAGGGGGGGACCTTTCCCCCTGTATGTGGTGATATTTTGTTTGTGCTTTACCAAATGAAGATCAGAGTGCAGAGCTAGCTACTAGTTAGCCATAGAGGACAGGCACACACCTTTAATCCTAGCACTCCTGAGGCTGAGGCAGGCAGATCTCCATGAGTTCAAGGCCACCCTGGGCTACACAAGATTGACCCAGTCTAAAAGAGAAACAGAGCCAGGCAGTGGTGGCTCACACTTTAAATCTCAGTACTTGGGAGTGACGTGCCTTTAATCCCAGCACTGGGGAGGCAGAGACAGAAGTGATATGGCAGAGAGTGGAATGTAAGAGGAGACAGGAGCTCATTACATTCAGTTTTGGGATTCTGTAGAGTTAAGAACTAGTGACTGGCTGCTCTGCTTCTCTGATCTTTCAGCATTTATCCCTACATCTGACAGGGGAGTTGTTATTAAAACCAATTAGAGTTTGTAATACACCTGTGTATGAACTTCCATTTTCCTCCTATGTCATAGACTAAAAATTATCCCATATTGTACTTCTTTTTAATTAAGTCGGGTGAGGCAGTACTGCCCTCTTGGAGCACTATAGAATTAACTTAAATCCATCACCATTTTGAAACAAACTGTTCTTTTCTGAAATTCCATTTAGTTCCCAACTGGTCCTTCTCTACAAATATTTACAGGGTGATGTCAGATGAGGAACCATATTTAGAAATATGCTCTTACCTCAAACTCGTTTTCCAGAAAGTTTTAATAGGTCACTTATTCTGTTAAGTTAGTATTGTGTTAAGTATTCTTCATATAAAAAGCATTTTGCAGATCAGTTTCTGGAAGTCTGACCCCTTGCCTACAAAGATGGTAAGGACTGAGTTTCATTCTCCACCTTGCCCAGATCATCTGTCCACCAGCCCTGAGGCTTGTGGGGGTACCCCAACAACTGGTTCCTAATGTGGGCTAGGTCCTCAGAGAAGCAGGAATAACTCAGTACCAAAGGTCCTGTCATGGAGAAAATTAAAAATGGACCCAACTGCTGGTACAGGAATGGTTACAATTAGGACATAAGGCACACAAGCCAATGCTGTTTAAATTTCCCAAGGTATTGATTGGTCTTTGATTGTATGGAGGATATTCTCTTCTCCTGCTGTCTAATCAATACTTAAACATATGCTTAACTGTCATGAAAATAAATGAAATCCTAGACAGCTCTTCATGGACAGTATCCTGGAGACCAATGGACCAATGAAACATCGAGGTCAGATGACAAAGCAACCCATCAAGAGATGTCCCAAGAGGAAGAATAAGCTGATGACTTGGGGAGACATCAAGACTTTAACTCATCAAGCTGAAACTTTGAGGAAACAAAAACACTATAGCACTGACCCCAAAACGGTGCTGTTATGTTTATGACTATATTTCATGTTAACTCTCAGCTTGTCCATGCAGAATCAAAATGCCTTTTGTCAGGGGGAATAAAAAGAAACACTTAATTGGTGGGAAAAAAGCATTTTGTAAAGATCCTGCTCTATCTGTATATAAGACACTTCATAGTGTGGAGTTTTCATGTAAACAAGAAGATCCTATCATTTTTCTGTAAGTGGGCATCATGGCCTGAACATGGTAAATTGCATTAGAGGCTGCTGTCACACACATTTGAGCAACCGGTGCTGTCCATGAGTGGATATTCCAAGTATGAGGTGAGCTTCCCATTCAGTTGTCATCCACATTGAGCTTCTATGACTTAAGTAAATGTTACCATGCTCTAAATAATCAAAGCTAGTACATCGTTTTGTGGTCATTGAAATGATCTTGTGGCTAACTCTTATTCTTAGACTATCTCTGTCCATATTTTCCTAAACTAGACTCAATCAAACCTCCCTTTAAAACCAAGATATATCGATCCCTCTATATGGTTAGGCTTAAATGCCCATTAACTATTCTAATTAAATTGAGTTGGGCTGTTGAAGCCAGTGGGGAATGAATAAGAACAAATTTAATAATGTATATCCATGAAAATACCATAATAATTCTCAGTTCTCTGCAACCAAATAGAAATGAACAGAAACATAATAAATAAAATTGAATTATGATGAAAGATCTATGAAACCTTTTGTCATTTGCTTTCATTTTTAACCCATATGGTGACAATAACAGCAGAGGATTAAACAAAAATAAATATTTCTAATTTTTGAATCATCAACATCATGCAATTAAAATTAAGAGCAGTTCAAAGAATTTTTCAGTGTCAGAAATATTGCAATTTAGGTGTCTGTAAATTCCCAGACAATCTAAAGTACATTTTATTGTTATCATTTTGTTAGTAAGAATGCTTGTAAGAAAATTAGGAAAATAATCTGAAATTGTGAATTTTAATAAATGTTGAGAATTTAGGTTGAATCTGGTAGGTAGAGTAGACCTGTGCATAGTAGAAACTTGGAATCAAGATTTTACACACTCAGTAAAGAGTGGAGTTTCTTATAACTGAAGGGTTCAAGTCCACTAACAAGAAAGGAAGGGATGGAAGGAGGGAGACAGGGAAAGGAAGAGGGGGGGACGGAAGGTAGATTATAACAACATTTGCCGCTTCCCTAGACAGTGGTTGAACAGATGGTTCCAGTCTGGTTAAACCTCAAAGACATTTGTAGGAGAAAACAGTCAGAATGAGTACTCTTAAGAATTTCACAATTTCTTCCACAAAAAGTCACAAAGGATTATCCAGCCGTTAACTAGGGAGCTAAGAGCAAAAGGAGAATTGACTTAAGGAAACATTTTAATAAGCATCAAAGGGGGAAAATTAGAGTCTTAAGGAGATTATCAGACTGGAGATACAAATCTGAGGACCCTTGGGGGCATAGATGACTCTCAAAGTCTTATTGAAACCACCTGAAAAGTAAATACATTGGATTGAAGACTAAGGTCTAATGAGAAGCTAATGACAAGAAAATATTGAATGGATTTTGGATCTATGGAGGAGAAAGGGGTGAAAAACTAGTCATCTGCTCACAAGCAGGTGCTTCCTACTTATATGGGCCTCATTCTTCCAACATGAAAACATTCTTTATTAACAGGGTATAGTAGCAGATTGCTGCAGGAGTGTGAAACTTTGAGAACAAAAGGGCATGTAACAGTTTTCTAGAACAGGTGGGCGAGGAAAACATGATGCTCTCCGTACATGTCCACTTGGGAGTAGTGGCCATGAACTACTCTAAAAAAAAAGTCAATGTCTGAACTTTGAAGAGGCACAGTTTGCTTGGGAATATATAGGTAGTTACCTTGAGTTAGCATTTTACTAGCAAGTACAATCAGCCAAGGGAATCCAAACTGTTGAAGATGAGCACGGTTATAATAATAAACCGTGGCTTAAAGCTGATCTGGAAGTGGTAGTGTGTGCTCATAATCCAGCACACAAGAGGATAAGATGTGCATTTGGGAGCAACCAGGGCTATGAAGAGAGATCCTGCCACAAAATGTTTAAAAAAAAAAAAAAAAAGACCCCAACACTAGGAAGGCCATAGCAAAAAGACTGAATTTAAGGTTACAAAGCCTGGGGTGAGAAACACAAGGGTGTGAGGAAGGAAGATCTGTTGAAATTACAAATAGGTCTGAATCTGAGAGTGATGGAGAAAGGGTTCAAAGGTCATTAAATCAATTTGTCTAGGAATTAGTGCTATGGAATAATTGAACGAATCATTATAAAAGACAATGAAGTAAAAATTTAGAGGATAAGACAGAATCAGAACAAATGATTGAAATGGAAACAATAGAACTCTTGTATCAATTAGTATATTGGTCAGCATTCTCTAGAATAACAGAACTTACAGAATATATATATATATATATGAATGACCTCCAGATAAACCAACGAGGACTGGCTGTGAAAGGAAAGTCCAAGAATCCAGTAGTTGCTCAGTCCATGAAGTTGGATGTCACAGCTGGCCTTCCATAATATATGCTGGAATCCCAAAGAAGTAGACTCTAACGCCAGTAAAGGAATGGATTTGCTAGCAAGGCGAGGACAAGAAAGCGTGATGCAAAAGCTTCCTTCTTCCATGTCCTTATCTAGGATTCCAGCAGAAGGTGTAGCCCAGATTAAAGGAGTGTCTTCCCATCTCAAGATCCTGATTAAGATCTTCATAACTCTAAGATACAAGATTAGAGGTGTACCTTCCTGCTTCAGATTAAGAAAAAAAAATTCCTTAAGGTGTGCCCTCCATTTTTGGGTTTTCATTCCAGATGTAGCCAAGTTGACAACCAAGAATAGCAATCACAATGAGCAGTAGGGAAATATCATGCCTGATCAAAAGATGAAGCTGAGTGGAAAGTAAAATCAGGGCAGAAGTCAGTAATTCAGAGCACAAAGTACTTTTATGTGGTAGAATATTACTTTAAGGTATATGACTTTTGTTTATGACACATTTGTTTAACTCTATGAAGCTGTGTTACTGGGCCTGTCTAAAACACCTGGTGGTCCTAATAAAGAGCTGAATGACCAATAGCAGGGCAAGTGCAAAGGTACACTGGCCTGACAGGCAAAGAGATAAAAGAAGGAGAAAGGAGGAGGAGAACAAGAGAATAAAAAGAGGAGGACTTCAGGAGCCAGACACCCAGCCACAGCAATCCATGGAATAAGAGTAAGATTTACAGAAGTAAGAGAAGAGGAAAATCCCAGAGGCAAAAGGTAGAGGAGATAATTTAAGATAAGAAAAACTGGCTAGAAACAAGCCAAGCTAAGGCAAGGCACTCATAACTAAGAATAAGCCTCTGTGTGTGATTTACTTGGGAGCTGGGTGGCAGTCCTTCCAAAAAGACTAAAGAGTCAAAAGAGTAAAAAACACTTCTAACAATATGGTTAAAATCATCTGTGAGATCAGCATAATTACCAAGAATACCACTAGAGAGAATACAAGAGAAATTATAAGAGAAACACAAGAGTTAAAGTCTTCAACACAAATTGACACTAACTTCATGTAATATCAGATGAATGAATTAGGTGGAGGAACCCATTTAATCTGAATTTCCAATAAACAATGTGTTTGTTTGACAGATACCAATACTTAAAAAGTATTTCTTTGAAATTTGAATTTAACTGTGCATCTCAAATTTATATTCACTGTTCCTGGCAGCATTAATTGTAGTATAATCTGATGGAATAAGATTCACACTTGGAATTTTTAGGGAAGAAAAAAATAAAAATGATATGTAAGCAGTGACAGTTACAGGAATATGTCCTCACCATCCTTTGTCTTTTGGGTATGATGATAATTTTGATTAACTGCAGATATACAAGAACCTCGGAAAACTGAAAAGTTGAGTTATTATATGAGAACTTTATATATACATATGAAGATATCTGCATTTGTGAGGGTATTCCCCACCTTGTATCAGGAAAAAAACCTGACTCGAAAGCATTCACAACTCCATGGTGATATATTACTTATGATTTATTAAAGCTTGCTGGAGGATTGAGAACGCAAAGCCAGATACAAGCTATAGAGGCCAGGTAGTGGTGGTACACACCTTTAATTCCAGCAGTCATATTAGTTAGCTATAGGAGCTGAGCAGTGGTGACACACACCTTTAATCCCAGGACGTGGGACTAAGAGATAGATGGATCTCTGTTAGTTCAAGGCACACTGACTACATGAAATTGATCCAGTCCTAAAAGATACAGCTCACACAAAAGTTTTCTCAGCATTAGGGAAGTAGAGACAGGAGTGACATGGCTGGGCAGAGAAAAGGAATAAAGCGGGAGGAGATAGGAACTGAGAGATTTTTGTCTCTGAGCATTTGTGGAGACAGGATTGCCATGTCATCTTGAAAGACCCCCGAAGAGGTACTTTCGTAGAGGGAGACCCACATCCAGGAATCAGCGAGGCCACAAACTGGATGTAAAAACAAGAGGCTTTATTGGAGACGCGGGTACCCGGGGCCACTTAGCTTCTGTGTGGCTAAGCGCGCCGAGCCAAGGGAGAGGTGCCTTTTTATAGAAAAAAAACACAAGCGAGGAACAGGGATTCTATTGGATGGTTCAAATGAGGCACAGAGCCATTCCAGATCAGCATATTCTCAAGGTCTGGTGTCTGGTACAACAGACTTGATTCCTCCCTCCGCGCCCAGGTGGCTGACCTTGGGACGAAGGTTCCCCAACGGGGGGGGGGGGGGCGTGGGGGCGAGGGGTGCCCTTTTCCCGCTCGGCCCCAGCCCCGGGGCGCGGTGCCAGGGCAGCCCCGCCTGGGTGAACCGGCTTGGGAGGGAAAACGGCAGCCGGGGGCGTGCGGCAGCGGGGGCAGGGACAGCGGGATAAAGGGGAAGCAGGGCGGCTCTGCGGCAGCTCGCCCGCGCTGCACTCTCCAGCCCCTGGCCGTATCCTGGCTCTGCCCTGCTCAGTCCCCGACGCGCTGCCCTAGGTCAACTGCTCTTCTCAGCCCATCCCGGCTGCTCCAGAGAGAACACCCAGCATCAGCATAGGCGGGGGGGGCGGGGGGGGGGGGGGGGGGGGGGGGGGGGGGGGGGGAGACAGAGAGGCAGCGGGCTACAGTGGCTAGAGGTAAGGTCTACTAGCTGGCTGCTTTACTTCTCTGATCTTCACCTTGAAGCTTGAACCCCAATATGAGTCTCTCGGGTTTTAGTTATCCTGTTATACAACTCTCCTCCTGGGGAAAATACTCACTTTTTTTTTTTTTTTTTGTTCCTAGTACATTTTTGTTTTTTTCCAACGTTTTTATTTGAATTAGAAACAGGATTGTTTTACATGACAATCCCAGTTCCCTTCTCCCACCCATTCTCCTCTAACCCCCCCCAACTAAAACCTTATCTGTCACATATCTTTTCTGCTCTCCCTTGATGGTTAGGCCTTCCATAGGGTGTCATCAGTGTCTATTGTATCCCTTGGGATAAGGCCTAGGCCCACCCCCGTTTGTCTTAGCTCAGGGAGTATTCCTCTATATGGAATGGGCTCCCAAAGTCCACACCTATGCTAGGGATAAATACTGGGCTTCTACAGGAGGTCCCATATCTACATTTCTTGTTTCTGCTCAGGGCCGTCACTAGCCTCCCTGACACCAACACATGGCTTGATGCTGTTGAGACTTCCTGAAGCCTTTGCTCCAAGCCAACTCTTCAAGTTTCATTCTCAATTCTCCATTCATACAAGAGATCTCCAGAGAAAAAGGCTTATAGGGTTTTTTTTTTTAATTAGTCTTTTGCTTTAAGTGTGGCCTTCCAACTAAAGATTTGGAATTAAGAAAATATATTTCGTCCCCACTACAGCAATTAGAAGGATTAGAGAGTCCGGTTTGCCCCACCTGTGACTAGTGACATCATAAAGTTAAAAAAAATTGAAATATTGCATTTCTCCCTGAAAGAATCTCCTTTTAAAATCTAGGCTTGAGCACTATGCATCGCACTGTTCAGTCAGAATTGAGGTAATTTACAGATCCATAATGCCTAGAGGCAAGAGATTGTTTTGTGGCATGTGACAAGTTGGTACTTATTTGGTGCAAAATCCTAATGACTCAGAGTTAAGCCCTGTGGCCGCTAGGATACTTTCATTAAGTGTGGTTAGAGATTACTGATGTCATCAGTATGACCTTTGCCTAGGATGAGAGCAGGGGGCAGTTAATGAAAGTGTTTGCCTTCCAGGGTTATAAACAGATCTCAGGTAGACAGGGACCTCTATATGACTACATCCGAAATGACAGCTCTTAAGATACTTAAAGCAGGTGGCTTTACCAAATTAAATACATGAATTGTAATGGTGACAGTTAAGATGTCCTCTGTGGAAGCATTCTTTAATTGCTCAAAAGACTTGTCATCAATAATACACCAACACAACTGAAATTCTATACTATTCTCTTTTCTAATTTTAATTTCTACCAGAGCTATCATTATTTTTCCACCAATCTGTCTTGATAGGCAGGTAGGTTGAATCACTTCTCCATAGTTTTTAATCTAAATAATTTTTGTTTTCTTTTGTTTTTGATTTAGAAATGCATAATGTTTTCTCCCCGGTGTCTTCAGGACTCAATAGCTCTTGATCAATTTGGTTGAACTGAGTTTGATTTGTTTACTAATCATGCATTTAAAACTGCAATGCTATCGTCATGTGCTTTGCCCAGTTTATCTTTCAGAATATGGTAACTGCAAAAGCCCAAATCCAGAGACTATGAGAGAATTTTGTCTTCAATTTCCTATTCCTGTTCTTTTTGGATTTATACTTTTCAGAATACTGCAGCAGATTCTAAAATTAAGCAAAACTCATGATAATCTCAGATTTTGTTGAAATACATAAAAATGATCTGACATATGAACTAAGCCTATTGACATAAAATTAAAATGTGATTATTGAAGTACTGGATGATTCAAACAGTCAACGAAGTTAGTTGTCTCTATGGCAAAGGTCAACCTTTTTCCTATTGACAAATACTAAGTGACTGATAGGTTTTGCTCTACATACCATAAAGTTTCCCTGTCAACTGCTCAATTCTGATGTTGTAACAGGAAAACAGCAGTAGGCAACACTTGAAATTGAGATGTGGTCCATATTTGTCCCCATTAAAGCTGTAGTTTTCAGAAATTACTATGAGCCATCACATTTTTGTTTGTGTAGGTTTTCTGAGATGGCTGAGCCTGCAATTTTAAAACTGAAAATTCAATAACATTAGGATCAGGTCAACAATAGTGGCACCTGATATTTAATTGAAGATGTAACTTTGAGGTATGGTTTTGGCGGTAGAACACAGGAGACAGAACAGAGTTGTGAACTGGAAAATGTATTCATTCTGAAAATATCTCACTGAGCATGGTAGCACACACCTTTAACTCCAGCACTTAGGCAGCAGAGAGAGATGAAATCTCTGAGTTCAAGGCCAGCCTGGTGGATGTAGTCAGTTCTAGGAAAGCCAGGGCTATTGGGAAAAACCTTACTCAAAAAACAAAACAAAGAAATTGAAAGAGGGGGAATATACTTAAGAGAAACCAGCTGAGGGTCGAGGTCTGTTGTATAAAGCAACCTAATATTTATATCAATACATTTTCACAAGTATAAGAGGAAGATAAGAGGCTGATATCCATTGCTCAAAAGATACACAAGAAAACTTTCTTAAAATGGTAAGGAACAGTCCTCCAATCTAAAGAAGTAGAGCACAATCCACACCAGGCAAACAAAAGGAAGTCCTTCAAGATGTATTAGAATTATAGTTGTCAAAACAGAAATAAAGCTGCTTGGTGGTGGTGCACAACTTTAATCCCAGAACTCAAGAGGCAAAGGCAGGAGGATCTCTGTGAGTTCAAAGACAGCCTGGTCTACAAAGTGAATTCCAGGACAGCCAGGGCTACATAAAGAAACCCTGTCTCAAAAATCTTTACGAAAAAATACTGGCATAAACAAACAACAACAAAGAAGAGTCTTAAAATCAATGAGGGGTTGGGGGAGGAGACATAAATAGAAGATAGATAGATAGATAGATAGATAGATAGATAGATAGATAGATGATAGATAAGTAGATGATAGGTAGATAGCAAATATCCTCAGCCCTAAAAATAAGAAAGGGACACAAATTCCAGTGATATTGGATTACACACATGAAACTATACAGATATTGACATGGTTTTCCAAGTAATTAAAAAATTTTCAGCCACAAACTCTGGTCAATAACCATAATGATTTACAAAAAGAAGAATTAATGAAAATACAATGTGAAATACAAATATATTGCCATAATTGTTCTTTTTATTTTCTCATCCCAAATGGGTAACTCCAAGAACATTATATTATGGCAGTGACATGAGATAGTCTGTATCTTAGGATTTCTATTGCTGTGAAGAGACACCATAAGCACAGCAACCCTCATAAATGCAAACATTTAATTGAGGTGGCAGCTTGTAGTTCAGAAGTTCAATTCATTATTATCATGGTGCATGCAAGCAGATTTGTTGCTAGGAGTGACTGTCTATCACACTGAGCGAAGTGAGCAAAAGAGACCTCAAAGCTCATCCCCACAGTCACACACTTCCTCCAATAAGGCCACACTGACTTCAACAAGGCCACACCTCCTGATAGCAATGGGGGCCAATTACATTCAAACTACCACAGTCTAAAAGAATGCCTCATACTGCTCATGTCTATGGGGTCAGATATGATTCCAGGGGATCCTTTCAAATGTATTGAACCAAAGCAGTTTGGGATAACACTACCACCACCTTGAGGAATATTTAGATTCTTGGAGAAAATATTTAGGGCAATCCCTTACAGAGAAATGGTGAAAAGTACTTATGCTACCAGTAGATTCTGGTAGTAAGACAAAACTGACAAAGAATAGTGGTTCCCCAAAAACCAGGTAGCCCACATGGGACGTAGCTAGGTCCTCTGCATATATGTTAAAATTATGGAACTTGTTTTTATTGTGGGGCTTCTAACAGTGGCAACAGGGCTGTTTCTGAGTATTTTTCCAACTTTTGGGACCCTTATCTTCATACTGGGTTGCCTTGACAACCCTTCAATTGATGTGCCGTGTTTGGTTCATATCCATGGAAGGACTGCCCTCCTCTAAATAGAAATGGAGGAGGAATTGATAGGGGTGGTCAAGGGGAGATGGGGGGGGGACTGAAAGGAAAGGAAGGCAGGGAAACAGTGGGCATGTTATAAAATATACAAATAAAATACATATTTTTTAAAAGAACATCAGTTCTCAACCTGTGTGTCGCAATGCCTTTGGGGGGGGTCACATATCAGATATCCTGTGTATCGGATATTTATGTTACAACTCATAACAGTAGCAAAATTACAGTTATGAAGTAGCAACAAAATAACTTTATGGTTGGGGGTCACCACAACATGAGGAACTGTATTAAAGGGCCACAACATTAGGAAGGTTGAGAACCCGGATAAAGAAGAAGTTAAAATTAACGAAAATTATTGTGGTGGCCTAAAGCCAGACTATTTAATTAGCTATAAAAGAAGCTATGGAGACCTGTCCTTCATACTTCTCATTCCAAAAATAATTCAGGTGTCTCGAAAGTCAATTTTTTAAAAATATCTCAGTGATCCTTCCATGCTCCAGGACAGGGCAAGAGCTACATAAAGAAAGTCAGCATCTTCGTGGAAGCAGCCAAAAAATCTTCAAGTGAAGGCTGAGATGGACAAAACCCCTGAATTTGCTTTCATCACTCAGGGGTGACCGTTCTGGTCCTCCAAGCCCAGCTGCTCTCACCCTACACCCAGCCAGAGACAGACTACACGCCTGCTGTCTTGTGGCTTCTGACTTTGTAAGTTAATCAGGAGAATTTACATAAAATTATAGGATTTCATGCCAGGATCTTTAGGTTGCAGTGGCAGCTAGGAATTGAATTTATGCTGAGTTAACACTTGTAACTATTTCATGACAATAAGTCAAAGTTTACTTAGGATCCTTTTCTACATCCTCAAATAGCACTGCTCTTTCTTCTGTCTTTAAATTATTTAAATATTGTTGTAGAGGTTTAGCGTGAACAGGAAATGCCATCATATTTTATTTTCTATATGATGCTTAAGAATTTTTCTATACGGCAAGAAAGTGGTCCTTTAGAAAAGCTCCAATTTCTACTTTCAGCATGCACAGTTTCACATAATCAATTCCTAATTCAAAGTAACTGAGTGAGAACTACCAGGAATCTTTTCTTTCAAAATAGCTTTGCTATATTCTCTATGTCACCTGAAGTACTTTTTCCTTTCTGAAATCTGAAATCATGCAAGAGTCCCTCTTCAAAATAGCAGAGATTTCACTCTCTGAAAATTTGCATTGTTAGGAATATATAACATAAAGAGAATCCAAATGCTATTAAGGTTTTTAAGCTGTCAAGTGAATTCTGCACACTACATTTATTCTGTTCCCATTTGCTATCAAGGAAAAGTGCAAAGTCAAACATGTTCTTACAAAAAGCACTACAAGCTGCATGCAAATGAGACCACTTTTCCTGAGGGTCTGTCTTCAATTTGATAGTGCATTTAAGTGCTTGCTTTCACTTAGAATAGACTGAAATTTACAAATAGACATTGAGAGCAGTGAAAATGCCATTTATCCCAGATTCCCCCTCTGAACAAAAGAATCAAAACAGATTGTTCTATTTCTTTAAAGCAGTACTTGATTAACTAAGCAATTATTTCCTATCAGAGAAACATAAATAATTAAATGTAGAAACAAGGGTTGTGGGCAATTGGTAGCTAAGAGGACAAACCATCTACCTGGTTTGTTGAATAATGTAGCAATAAAATCATTTACTGTCTCTTCCCTTCTTTACTATTTGTTTTCTTGGTTTGGATGCCTCTCTCATAACTACAAACACGCTTCAGCCTCATAGGTGCAGCTGCTTGTTCTTTTGCAAATGGCAGGAGCTTTGTAGATGGGCAAGCTTGTTCATTCCCAGCAACAATATCCAACCTTTCTTAAGACTCATGATTTGAGCTTTTGATATGGTTCAGTATGTAAAGGTGCTTGACCCACAAGCTTTGGCTCTTTTCTGACTCTTAGATCAATTATACAGTAACAATAATTGGTAATCAGTAATAATAATAGCCTCACAAGTTTAAGAATGCCCTTAGATTTCAATATTACATTTCATAAGATGTTTTATCAATATAATCCACATTGGAATTATTTATATAGTAATTTCCAACTGGTACACATTTTTGGATGGGTACATCTTTGACAAGCAACTTCTAAAGTACTCAAAAGCATGAGTTTGGGGTGGTAGAATGGCTCTGTGTACACTGGAGCTTGCTCGGGATTTGGTTAAAACAATCTTATTAAAAAAATAATCAACTAGAGAATGATAGGACAGGACACCCAATACCCTCCTCTGGTTTCTGTGTGCTCATAGACATACATAGTGCCCTCCCACCCCTGCACACACATATGTGCACATCCACCACAATCATAGATATCACACACACACACACACACACACACACACAGAGAGAGAGAGAGAGAGAGAGAGAGAGAGAGAGCATATCTTCTATTGTCGAACCTCCTAGGTCCACAATTTGTGTTTTCTCCGCACACCACAGAGCATATGTTATATTGTTCACAGTTCACTTTCCCAGTTTTAGACAGTAGGTATAATAGTTTCCAACACATCAAGCACAATATTTACAAATTTCTTAAAGTTAACACAGGATTTGGAAACTGGCTAGCTTTTATAGTTTTTAGTCATCTTAATTATATGAAATATTAAGAAAGATCCATGAGAAAAATCAAAAGAGATCAACGTGGCTTGTGCATCAGA
Organism: Cricetulus griseus; assembly: GCF_003668045.3. NCBI lineage: Eukaryota > Metazoa > Chordata > Mammalia > Rodentia > Cricetidae > Cricetulus > Cricetulus griseus. The sequence goes on from NC_048597.1 coordinate 21,558,274, forward strand.
TTGCATTTTGTTCCCGAGCTTTCATCCTCTCCATTCTGGGTGAAAACACCTTCTTCTTCCTTGAGTTTGGACTTTTCCCATTTTTCTTCAGAAATGAGAATTGGCAAGTCCACTGTAGAGGGATTGCCACAGTCTAGGTCATGGAATGGAGCTGAGAAGGGAACAGAGCAACCAGACCACATCAGTCACATGTCACTGGCATGGGTAAAAGAGAAAAATTGAAGTACAAACCACTGAAATTGTGGGGTTATTTTTTGCTTTAGAAAAGTTGGCAAATAAAAAAACCTATTGCTAAAAGTCAGGCTTCAGAAAGCTCTGAAAAATATGCTTTTTACTTTGAAAATTGGTGTTCACATTGAGAGAAGTAGTTCAGAGCGAACAGTGGCTGCTCATGATACATAATCCAAGCCTGTTGTATGTAATGCTAAAACAGCTTGGATGGTAAATGTGTATGTTAGAACTTTACTCAAAGGGCTTTGCGACTGTCAGCATTGCCAACACAGCTTGGTTTTCCTTTGTTGCAGTTGACAAAGCATGACAAAACCAAAGTTTTTTAAGATACAAACCATCCTTTTGCCTGAAGAAGTTAAAAACAAGGGAATCTAGACATTTTAAGGACCACATTAGTGATGCAAATACATCTCTTCTAAGCAACTATGCCTAATTTGGTACCAGTCTTGGGTAACACCAAATTAAGAACTGAAATATTCAAAGTGTGTTTAAGCCTTTGATAAGATTAAATTGATGCTATGAAGTTCTTCCAGTTAGACAAATGTTTGAATACAAACAAACAATGTATGTGGCCTTCTCAATCCAAGAATTTAAAGTCCCGGCAATTCACTTCAGAAAGACAAATGTTACAAGAAGCACACAGAGTTTCAGTATGTGAAAATGATGATATAAAACTATAAGTAAAATGAAGCATGACAAAGAAAGGCTGTAACTATTGGAGATAGTTTATAAACTCACTGTGCTGCCTCCATTTCCTCTACAAAGAAGTAGCCTTCGGGAGCTGGAGAGATGGCTCAGTGGTTAGAGATGCATAGTGCTTTTGCAGAGGACATGAGTTTGATGCCCAACATGCCCTCACACAGGGCACTTTACAATGGCATGTAATTCCAGGTCCAGGGAATCTGATATTCTCTTCTAAGCAGTCCATAGTCACCTATACTCACATATGCACATATCCTCTACACAGGCATACATATACATATGATTAAAAACAAAAGAAATCCTCAAAAAGTGCAGCAACCTTACAAAACTCTTAAATCTGGGAGTAATTTTTGGTTTAATCTATGCTTATTGGGACACAATAGCCAAGTTATGAAATCAGCCTAAATGTCCAACAAATGAATGGATAAAAACATGGCCTATTTACACAGTGGAGGTTTGGTCAGTAGTATAAAATGATGAAACTATTATTTCATTTGCAGAAAATGACACGTAATGAAAACTAGAGTCAGAAAGACAGATCTCTTTTGTTTTCTTTCATATGGAGAAGGTAGGAGCTTTTCTGGATTTTTTCCCTTTATTTTTGATATTAAAATTACATTGTTCTCCTTTGCCTTTCCTAGTAGAAAGGACACTGGGGAGGGAAGACCAGCAGGAGATAGGAAATGGGATGAAGGTGATCACTGTATGTTACACACACATATCCAAATATCGCAGTGAGCCCTAGGATTTGGGATAACATTTATATAGGAAAACATTAAAAGTGAATGTTCTTAACGAATTTATGAAGCACCCAGAAGAGATGAGTTAGAAACATCTATAAGATAAAACCTAGAGACATGGAGTTCAATGACCCAAAGTCCTACTCATCCTGAGAACAAAACCCTTTGAAACTACTGCACATTGCTGAGGGAGAAGACTCATGGAAGTTTCTGGAAGGGATTTTAAATGAGTAACACCAGGGATGTTCCCTTCTTCCTCTGAGAAACTGAGAACTAATTGTAGCAGGACTATTTTTCCAAATAAATGTTTTCTACAATGGGAAGAAGCTAGTACTTTTCATGGCAGCCAAGGGATTGTAGGTCCTGTTATGTCACTGTTTGTTTTAGTCTTTTGCTCTTTGGCTCTTTGGGAGAGAGGGACTCCACCCAACTCTCAAACAAATCACGTGGATACATATTCTTACTTATGAATGGCCAGTCTTAGCTTGGCTTGTTTCTTGCCAGCTTTTCTTAAACTATGCTGTCTGCATTTTGCCTCTGGGCTCTTATCTTTTTCTATTTCTGTATTTCTTTCTTTGCTTCTTACCCCGTGGCTTGCTTTGTAGCTGTGTGATTGGCCCCTGATGTCCTTCTCTCCTTCTTTTCTTACTCCTCAATCTCTTCCTCTTATATTTTTCCTCCTATTTATTCGCTCTGCCTACCAGGCCCACCTATCTTATCTCCTGCCTACCTATTGGTTGTTCAGCCCTTTATTAGATCAATCAGGTGTTTTAGACAGGCAAAGTAGCACAGCTTCACAGAGTTAAACAAATGCAAATAAAAGAATGCAACACAACTTTGCCTGGGTAAACAGATATTCAATTGCATAAACAAATGTAACACATCTTCAACTAATATTACAATGCTGATACCTACAAAAGAAGATGCAATGAGACCAAAGAATTAGTTCTTGTTATGAGTGGGTAAAGTTCCTAGAAAACTTCAATGGTATTGTATAGATATGCTTTGAATTAAAAAAAGAAAAGAGTTGTCAGAGCCTCCTGAGGACTGGAACTGCACACAGGGGAACCTGTCCCTGCAGACAAGGCCATCCAGAGTCTGTGGCCCAGGGAGGGGCAATCCACACACAATACCACCACAAAACAAATCAGAAACAAACAGAATTAACAGTCAATGGTCATTCATATCCCTCAATATCAATGGTCTTAACTCACCTATAAAAAGACACCAGCTAACACAATGGATACAAAGACAGAATTCATCCTTCTGCTGCATACAAGAAACACACCTCAACTTTAAAGACAGACGATACCTCAGAGCAAATGAATGCGAAAAAGATTTTCCAATCAAATGGAGCCAAGAAACAAGCTGGTGTAGCAATCCTAACATCTAACAAATTAGACTTCAAACTAAATCCAATCAAAAGAGATGAAGGTCATTTCCTATTTATCACAGGAAAAATCCGTCAAAATGAAATCTCAATTCTCAACATCTATACCCCAAATACAAAGGCATCCACAATCGTAAAATAAGCATTACTAAAACTCAAATCATAGATAAAACCTCACACACTTATAGTGGGAGACTTCAACACTCCACTCTCACCACTAGACAGGACCACCAGACAGAAGCTTAACAAAGAAACGGAACTAACAGAAGTTATGACTCAATTGGGTTTAACAGACATCTATAGAACATTCCTTCCAAACACAAAAGAATATACCTTCTTCTCAGCACCATATGGAATTATCTCTAAAATCGACCATATACTCAGTAACATAGCAAACATCAACAGACACAAAAAATTGGAATAAGCCCCTGTATCTTATCAGACCACTGTGCTTTAAAGTTAGAATTCAACATCAACACAAATTGCAGAAACCCTACAAACTCATGGAAATTGGACAATACACAATTGCACCAATCCTGGGTCAACGAAGAAAAGCCTTTAAAAAAAATTTAAGGCTTCCTAGAGTTCAGTGAGAATGAAGACATAGCATACCCAAACTTTGATAGTAGTGCTAAGAGTAAAGCTCATAGCACTAAGTGCCCACATGAAGAAATCTGGAGTATAGTCACACTAGAGAATTAACAGCACACCTATAAGCTCCAGAACAAAAGGAAGTAAACTCACCCAGGAGGAGTAGATGCCAGGAAAAAATCAAATTGAGGACAGAAATCAATAAAGTGTAAACAAAGAAAACAATACAAGGAATCAATGTAAGAAAGAGTTGGTTCTTCGAGAAAATCAACAAGATAGACAAACCTTTATCCAAACTCACCAAAGAGCAGACAGAGAACATGCAAATTAACAAAATCAGAAATGAAACGGGGGACATAACAATGGACACTGAGGAAATCCAGAGAATCTTCAGGTCATACTTTGAAAACTATACAAAATTCAAAAATTTAAAGGAAATGGACAATTTTCTGGATAGATATCATTTACCAAAATTAAATCAAGACCAGAAAGGCAATATAAATAGACCTATAACCCCTAATGATATAGAAGCAGTCATCAAAAGTCTCCCAACCAAAAAAGCTCAGGGACAGATGGTTTCAGTGCAGAATTCTACCACTAATTCAAACAACAACTAATACCAATACTCCTCAAAGTATTCCACACAATAGAAGCAGAAGGGTTATTGCCAAACTCTTTTTACAAAGCTGCAATTACCTTGGCACCCAAGCCACACAAAGACACAACTAAGAAAGAGAACTACTCACCAATATCCCTCATGAATGTTGATGTAAAAATACTCAATAATATACTGGATAATTGAATCCAAGAACACATCAGAAAAATTATTCACCATGATCAAGTAGGCTTCATCCCAGGGTGCAGGGATGGTTCAAGATACAAAAATCTATCAATGCAATCCACCATATAAACAAACTGAAAGAAAAACCATATGATCATCTCACTAGATGCTGAAAAAAGCCTTTCACAAAATCCAACACCCCTTCATGATAAAGGTCTTGGAGAGATTAGGGATAATAGGAACATACATAAACATAATAAAAGCAATATACACCAAACCAACAGCCAACTAAATGCAGAGAAACTTAATACGATTGCTCTAAAATTATGATCAAGACAAGGCTGTCTACTCTCTTCATATCTCTTCAATATTGTACTTAAAGTTCTAGCTCAAACAAAAGGACAACAAAAAGAGATCAAGGGGATACAAATTGGAAAGAAGTCAAACATTCACTATTTGCAGATTTTACATAAGTGACCAGAAAAACTCTACCAGGGAACTCCTACAGCTGACACCTTTAGCATAGTGGCAGGATACAAGATTAACTAAAAAAAATCAGTAGCCCTACTATGTACAAATGATAAACACGCTGAGAAACATCACCCTTTACAATAGTCACAAACAACATAAAATATCTTGGGGTAACTCTAAAAAACAAGGGAAAGACATGTATAACAATAACTTTGAGTTCTTAAAGAAAGAAATTAAAGAAGATACTAGAAAATGGAAAGATCTCCCATGCTCTTGGATAGGTAGGATCAACATAGTAAAAATGGCAATCTTGCCAAAAGCAATCTACAGACTCAATGCAACCCCCATCAAAATACCAGCACAATTCTTAACAGACATTGACAGAACAATACTCAACTTTATATGGAAAAACAAAAGACCCAGGATAGCCAAAACAACTCTGTACAATAAAGGAACTTCTGGAGGCATCACCATCCCTGACTTCAAGTTCTGTTATAGAGCTATAGTCCTGAAAGCAGCTTGGTATTTGCACAAAAATAGACAGGTAGGCCAATGGAATCAAACTGAAAACCCTGATATTAACCCACATACCTATGAACACCTAATTTTTGACAAAGAAACTAGAAGTATACAATGGAGAAATAGAAAGCATCCTCAACAAATGGTGCTGGCATAACAGGATGCTAGCATGTTGAAGACTGCAGATAGATCCAGTTATGAAGCCTGGGCAATCATGAGCCTCTGGTAGTGGATCAGCATTTATCCCTAGTACAGGAATGGACTTTGGGAGCCCACTCCACACGGAGGGATACTCTCTCAGCCTAGACACACAGGGGAGGACCTAGGCCCTGCTCCAAATGAGAGGACAGACGTTGATGATTCCCCATGGAAGGCCTTACCCTTCCTAGTGAGCAGAAAGGGGATGGGATAGCAGGTTGGCGGGGTCAGGGGAGGAGAGGAGGGAGAGGGAACAATATTGTTTCTAATTTCAATAAAAAGGGAGATGAGATTAAATAAATAAATAAATAAATAAATAAATAAATAAGCTCAAAAAAAGAAAAGAAAATACTTTCAAGTAAGCAGCAGATAGGATTATATGCCCAGTAATAAATAGACTAAGCATTCCCAATTCACAAATCTAAAACTTGAATTGACTCAAACTCAAAAAACTTAAAGAACATTTGTTCTTGGACAGTTTCATACATAAATATAATTTACTTCAGTCATTTCTACCCTCGTTACCCTAACTCATCTAACTCATCCCTGCTCTGTCTTCTGCTAAAGCTTCTTCCTGAGAAGCCCTCTCAATCTTTTCTGCCTTTGGGGTGGGGATGAGGACCTGCCAATTTCCTTCGGGTTGCTTATGTGAGTGTGGGGAGACTATTCTGTACTGGGACATGGGCTACATTTCAATTGTTAAATCACTGATGAAGGTGACACCTCCCCTACAACCAACAACCCCTCAGGACGATATGGAGCCTCACGCAGTCCTCTCCCACCCATGAGCAATTGTTGATAGGCCTAATTTTATGCAGGTCTTGTTCAGGTAGTCACAGCTGCAAATAAGTCCGTGAGTGTTCAAAGCAACGATAGGTAAGAACATCTGACGGGTACACAGAAAATACCACATCAAATTACCATAAGGCTATTTCTATAATCTGTATCTGAAAGGCTAAGGATTGATCCCTCTGATATAGTGATTACCCAGCATTCCAAGGCCCTAGATTTGATACCCAGTATTGAAAAAAAAAAAAAACCAGAAGATTTTTATGGAGCACAAATGAATTTTTTTATTTAAACTTGGGCCCCATCCTCTTCAAATGTACAGTGTTACTGCGGCCCACTTTAGATTTCTGCGTGCATGGGCCAGTCAGGTCTTCTTCCATTATGTGCCTAGTCGACTTCACTTTCTCTTATTGTGAATAGAAGTTTAGTCTCTTCCCTGTCCTACCATTGGACTCCCTTTTTCCTAGGTAGTTCATTCAGTTTTCCGTATTGATAAGCCACAGAGCTGTATTTACAAATCAGCTCTTCCCCCGAGTCTCAGGTGTATGTCAAAGAACATGATGAACATGTGCACCTACCCAGAAGCTCTGCAAATGTTTCAGTGTGTCATGCTACCCACTGCCTTCTTCAATATCCAACTGCAATGTTTAACTGAATACCTGGAATGCGCTTTTGGCTGTCTTCCTTTCTTTTCTCCAATAGCCAATAAATCAATTTCCTCTGTCAAAAAAATGGATATTTTTCTTATCTCTATCTTCTCCATTTCCACTGTCTTGGCATTGATTCAGGTCATCATTTCTTCAAGACTGACAAACCATTACTGTCTAGTTTTGCTACCTAGGGACATAGCAGGAATCCACAGACTCAGTGTACTATGTCTATTTATCTGAGGGACAGAGAGAAAAGACACTCACACACTTTCTTGATGGGTTCCTTCTTTATTATTCTTCTTTATTCTCTGTTCTTCATTATCCTGGTAGTTTCCTTTTCTCATACTTGATGTTTTCCTTCTCACTCTGTCCTTATTCTTGATGTTTTCCTTCTAACTCTATGTTTATTCTTTCCCTTACAGCTTATATGCCCCAGTAAAATCTTTCAGGAAATATAAAAATTATAATGGGTTACAGTCTATTTTTCAAGTGAATGATTACAATAAATATAAGTTAAAAACAGCACATTTTCCATATTCATTACATGGCTAAACATTTTACATATTACAGATGAAAACAAATTATCCCAAGAATCTAGGTACGTTCATACCCAAGCAACTTCTTATAGGTTAACAGTGTAAGCAAGCAAGGTATTCTTTTACTGGTGAGCTATGTTTTGCAGTTACAAAGAAAGGACCAATCAGTTTATTACTTATCTCGAAAGGTAATCTTGTAAGGCATCTTAAAGGAATCACAAATCTAAGCTTTTGTATATGAAAAAGAATCAGTCAGCTCTACTTTAAACCCTTAGGGTGCATACCCATTCACCAATAGTTTCTTATATCATGAGGTCAGAAGTGGGTATAAGGAATTAATCATCACCTTTGGTCATCCACCAATCCTAGCAAGAAAGGCTATCATCTCGTGATAATTAGGCTACTTCATTCTTGTTCTCTGTCCTTAGAGAGTTGCTCACTCAACTATGTACCTTTATAAAACTTTAGATTGTCTTCTTGGATTTCTCATCTCAAAACTATTTAACAAATTCATCTTAGCCTGACTTTAAATAATTTCCAAAGATTTATTTCAGCAATGATGCACTCTGAAACCTGTGAACATATCTCCCAACATTAAGACAAAAATAATCTAAACTAGCTGGGTTACTGAGACTTAATTGTTTTTCTTAATCATTAACCTAAGCCACAGTCTACATGGCTCCTCAATAGACTCATGTGTTCTAGCTGTGTGAAACTTCCTTATTTTATTAGCATCAAATTCTTATTTAAACTAACATTATTATTATCAATTAGACAGTACAGCTTAAGAAAAAATCATCTTCATAATAATCTACAGGTAAGAATGCCCAGTAGATCAGGATGTTCCAGGAGACAAATAAAGGCACAGCAGAAGCAAAAGACATTCTGAAGTCTATGGTATCAGAGTCTTTCATATCCAAAATTCTCCCATCAGGGATTTCCCTCTTCATGGGCTGACACCCTGAGGACAATTGACAGCTACTGCTCCTCTGACATGGCCACCGGCAGTCTAGTTAATAATTCTTCTGTTTTCCTCTCTGTTCAGAACTGGGAAAATAATGACCTGTTTGTTCGCACTTATATTGCTAGATTTGTGGATTAAAGTGAGACACAGCAGGATCAAGAGATGAAAACATAAAATCAGATCATCTTCTAAACTCTCAGATTTATCCATGCAAAAGCAAGCTTATATGCTTCATCTTCTCCTGAGTTAGGAAAAATGTAATATGGCTTCTTGCTTTCTTATTCTTAAAGTAACTTGAATTTTGATTTTCCCTGTTGATCACAACTAGAAAAATCCTAACTAACATACCTGGATCCCCCAATGAGGGAGTTAGAACTGTGTGCTCTATTTAGAGCACTGCCCAAACCTGAGTGGAGAGGGCAAAAGAATTGAGGGTACAGAACGGGGAAGGGATAGACAATGGGGTAGGTAAGTGATAGGGAGAAAAATGGATAGATAGTTGTAGAGGATTGGAATTCACTTACAAATACATGCTCTAACTATATGATGAATACTGGACTACTAAATAAAACCTTCTAGAGAAAATTATTTGGTTTTAATTTTGAATGACTAAACTTTATTCACTAAAGGACTATAAGAGGCAAGTGGAATTGGGGGGCATTTCTGGTGCAAGGTAGAAACCTAGTACAATGGAAACTCCCAGGAATCTATGACTTTGACCCTAGCTAATATCCCTGGTAATGGAGGATAAGGAGCCTGAACTATCCATGCCCTATAACCAGGCAAGACTTCCAATGTAGGGATTGGGACACTAACCCAGCCACAAAACCTTCAATCTACAATTTGTCCTGCCTGAAAGATGTTCTGGAGTAAAAGGGGTGTAGAAATTGTGGGACTTAACAAGCAAAGACTGGTCTAGACTGAGACCCATGCCGTGAGAGGAAAACCACTCCTGTCACTGCTTGGGGAGCCAAGACTCAGAGTCAGGATAGTTCATAGACTTAAGATAGAACTAAATGTGACCAGCAAATATGTATGTATATATATATATATATATATATATATATATATGTGTGTGTGTGTGTGTGTGTGTGTGTGTGTGTGTGTGTGTGTGTGTATAATGATTCCTAATGATATTCTGCTATACTCATAAATTGCTGTCTATTAGTTATCACAGAGGCTTCATTCAGCAACTGATGGGAGCAGATACGGAGACCCACAGCCAAATATTACTCAGAGCTTGAGGAATCCAGCAAAAAGGTGGAATAAAGGATTGTAGAAGCCAGAGAGGTTAAGAACATCACAAGCAAAACCACAGAATCAACTAACCTGGGCTCATCGGGGCTCACAGAGACTGAACCAATAATCAGAGAGTCTAACTGGGTCTGATCTAGGTTATGGTTGCGTAGCTTAATCTTCTTTTAGGACTCCTAACAATGTGAATGGGAGCTGTCTCTGAATCATTTGTCTACTTTTGGGATCCTTTTCCTCCTGTTGGGTTGCCTCTTCTAGCATTAACATGAGGGGAAGTGCCTAGCCTTCTTGCAACTTAGTATGCAATGTTTGCTTGATATCCCTGGGAGGTCTGCCTTTTGTGGGACAGGAAGGAGCTGCTGGAAAGAATAGGATGGGTGGAAGGGAGGGAGGAGAGGAAGGAGGAGGGAGAGAGGAAGAACTGTGGTTGAGATATTTTAGAGAACTATAAAAAATTGAAAATTTTTTAAGGAATAAAGTAGGAATAGTGTATTTAACATATCATTTCCAGTTTCAAGTGAGACCATGTAGGCCTATGTTGTGGGACATGAGTAAATCTGCTACAAAAACACCAATGTCAAACAAATAGTTCATCACAAGTTGTTTTGTTTTGGTTCTCTTGTTTGTTTTGCTTGGCTTCAAGTGAGACTATTTTTGGCCTACATAAAGTTCTACTGGGACAAGACAATACACAATGAATAATTTATCTCAGATAACCTTGGTGTGTTTCTAAGTTCAAGGCACCAAGGGCTTCATAAAAGTCAAAAAACCAGATTAACTTAAGGTAGATACAGATACAGGCTAGGTCAAGGATAGGCATTCAGAGTGGGTTTGATTTACAGTTTTCTCTGGAAAGCTTAAAAATAGCAGTGTCCTTGCAGAAAATATATAGTACTTAGACTATGTAATGACAGGAGTATTTATAGTCTAAACTTATCTCATTACCTCTCCCATCCTTAATCTTTTTTTTTCTGTATTCCCAGGAACAAACAAAAATTAGAGAAAATAATAATGGAACATATGGATAGAGATTGTATTCTCACAGTTATTTTATAACACTCTATTTCCCTCTAACCCTCCCATGCTTCCTATGATTACCCCGTTTTAGCATGCCCTCTCAAGCACAGGCCTTCTTCGCCACCCTTTCTTGTGAATTTCATGTTAATCAGTCCTGACTTCACTGGGATAAAGTGCCTCACTAAAGCAACTGAAGGGGCAAATCAATTATTTGGGCTCACTGTTTCAAAGGTTTTAGTTCAAGGTTACTAGTTTAGTGTTTCTGGTCTGTTGTAAGGCAGAGGAAACTACTAAACTAAACTACTAAACTGAGCATCCAAGAAACAAAGAGGGCCAGGCAGATCTAAGGACCAGGAACAAAACACACCACCCAGAGGCCTGCTGTCAGTGAAATCTCCACTAGCTGACGCAAACAAGCACAGGGAGTAGCTTAGTAACCTAGGACTCCAATTGGCATGAGCTATTCTAATAATGCACCTGGCATCCTTAGGTATGTACCTGCACAGATTATCCATGTGCAATATGCTTAGCTAAGACGATCACCTGCATTGAGATGTACATAAACTTATTCCAAAATGGAAATAAATTTCTCATTCCATTAATAACTATCAAATGGAGACCGATCTAGTATGTTGTATTTAGTTATATCAAAAATATGAGAGTAAAAAATTTAGTTATATCAAAAAATGTTGCACAAATAATAAAAACCCAGAGACTGATATTGGGATTCAAGCTGAAGATCAGAAAAGCAAAGCAACCAGCCACTAGAGAGTTCTAACCTCTACCACTCTACCAAGGCTAAAACAATCCTGTCCTCAGAGTGACTGCAGACTGCAATGCTCTCCACCAAACCTCACACTGCCCTCAGACTGCACTGACTCCTGCCTTATATTCCTCTCTAGTGCTGCTATTAAAGGTGTGTCCCCTCAACAGTTGGGATCAAAAGTGTGAGCTCTGTTTCTCTTTTAGACTGATTCATTCTCATGTAGTCCAGGATGGCCTTAAACTCACAGAGATCCACCTGCCTCTGTTTCCCAAGTGTTGGGACCACCGCTGCCTGTCCTCTATGGCTAACTAGTAGTGTAGGTATGTGGCTAACTAGTGGCTTAGCTCTGCAATCTGATCTTCAGGCAAGCTTTATTTGTTAGATTACAGACATCGCATCACCACAAGTAGTAGTGGTTTTAGACAGGTTTTAGAAGCATGTTCAATAAGATAAACTGTATCCTCTAAGTGATTAAATTTAGAAACATTTAGGAGACAGGGCATTCATAGTAGGAAAAAATAAGTATTGTTTAACTTAATCTTTCAGTAAAAACAGAGGACCACCCTTGCTATGACCCTTAGCAACCATAAGCCCCCTTCTCTTGAACCTCTTAAAAGGAGGCCTTAAATAAAATTCAGGGCCCTTGGGGACTCTTGCACTCATGTGGCCTACCTTCTCACATAACAGCATAGCTTATTTGTACTATCTCTTCATTTTGAATAAAGTTCCCTGGTACTTTGCAATCTGTCTGAGCCTTTATTTCAGTCCTTTGAACCTGAAAAGAATCTGGTCCAGATCTCCAGACCAGTAACAAAAGCAGCTTCACCTTCTAATCATTGATTCAGTGATGAAGCTGGAATGACTTAACCCTAGTGGGAGCAAATGACTTGGAGCTACCATCTGGAATACAAATCTTCAACACTCTAGCTCTTAGGAGACATTTCATTCCCTAACCACAACACCTTCCACTTTGGCCCTAATTCTGACACTATCCATTTTCTTTTGTCTAACTCCATTTCCAGAGAATTTGCGAAACAGCAAATAGACCTGAGCGTTTGTGAGCTAGGCCACAAATTGAGTAACAAAGATAATAACAACGGCAATGAATAAACAAGAACACAAGAAACTTGTCCTGCATGAAAAATCTCCAAGTTAATACGAAATAAAAATGAGTGGAGGCTGTGATTTGGTTTGTAGCTAAACCTGGAACATCGTTATTGAATGGCAAGAAGGAAAGGCAAGCGATTGTTGTTGTGTGTGAGCATCATCGAATCGTGCATATGCATGGCTGGCCTCCCCGCTCTCCGCACACATCCCATTGAACAGCCTTTCTTAGAGTGGCATAGGTAGAAAAGATTCCTCGAATTTTGGCAACATGTTTCCCCTTTACACCCAAGTTTCCCCACATCTGTGAGTATTCTCTCACTTGTCAATTAATACTTCTCTCTTCCTTGGGGTCTGCAAAAGTTTTCTGAAATGGTGAGCAGGAAAGTATGAAGGGAAAGAAATTAGTTTTCTTCAGTTTTCATAGATTTGTGTTTAGAATGAAGCCTTGTTTCCTTTTCTTTTCTTTAATAATATTTTTTCATTTATTTTACATACCTACTACAGTTTTCCCCTCCACTCCTCCCATTCCCTCCTCCCCCTCCCAGCTACCCTCCTCCCCCATCCGCTCCTCCTCTGTCTCCATTCAGAAAGCAGCAGGCCTCCCATGAGCTTGAACAAAGCATGGCACTTCAAGTTGTGGTAGGACCAAGCTCCTCCTGCTGCATCAAGGCTGGGTGAGGTAATACTGCATGGGGAACAAGCTCCCAAAAGCCAGCGAGGCACCAGGGACAGGTTCTGATCTCACTGCTAGGAGCCTTACAAACAGACCAAGCTACACAACAGTCACATACAGGCAGAGGGCCTAGGCTGATCCCATGCAGGCTCCCTCGCTGTTGGTCCAGATTCCACAAGCTCCCTCCAGCTCAGGTCAGCTGTCTTGGTGGGTTCCCTGTCAAGACCTTGACACACCCCAATGACACGTTTCCTGAAATATCCCCACCTGTGTACTTTTCACCACCACTTAATATTGCCATCTCAGGGTCTATCAAGGGGCAAAATTATTGATTTGCTGTGAGCCCTTACAATCGAATCATCTTTGGAAAAAGCTCACAGACAAATTCAGAAATCCATTTCACTAATCCAATTAAGTTGACTATTGAGATTAATTATCATTCCAGGCTAAAGATTATCAAAAATTCATCTGAGTCCTTTGGTACTCCTAGGGAAACAATTATATTGTAGAAAACAATTATATTGTTAATATTGATAATATTCAGGACAGTTTTTCAAGTTTCATTAGTCTGAATTGTTTTCCTTTGTTTTTACAAACACTGTCCAGAAAAAGCTAGGACCGTGCAAAGAATGAATTCAATTGATTCCAATTCCGCAGCTTCTTTATTCAAAACTGAGAGATACTACACTTTATCTTAGGCAAAAGGGAGGTAGGGGAAAGAAAGGGGAGAAGAGGAGGGGGAAGGAGAATATGAGGGATCAGGAAGATTGAGTGGGGAGAGGAATAGATGAGAGCAAGAAAAGAGACACATCAATAGAGGGAGCCACTATAGGCTTAAAGAGAAATCTGGGAGTAGGGAATTATACAGGGATCCAAAAGGATGACCCCAACTAGGACCCTAAGCAATAGTGGCAAGGCTACCTTAAATGCCCTTCCCCTATAATGAGAATGATGACTACCTTAAATGCCATCCTAGAGCCTTCATCCAGTAGCTGATAGAAGCAGAAGCAGAGATCCACAGCCAAGCACTGAGCCAAACTCCGAAATCCAGTGGCAGAGAGGGAGGAGTGACAAAGGGGTAAAGACCATGCTGGGAAAACCCACAGAAACAGCTGACCTGAGCAAGTGGGAACTCATGGACCCCAGTCTGTCAGCTGGGGAACCAACATAGGACCAAATCAGGCCCCCTGAACGTGGGTGTCAGTTAGGAGCACTGGGCAGTCTATATGGCCTCTGGCAGTGGGACCAGGATGTATCCCTTGTGCATAAACGGACTTCAGGAGCCCATTTCCCATGGAAGGATACTCTCAGCCTAGATACACAGGAGAGGGTCTAGGCCCTGCCCCAAATGACTTGACAGACTTTAATGATTCCCAGGAAGGCCTCACCCTCACTGGGGAGTGGATGAGGGATGGGAAGAGGGGATGGTTGGGGGATGGGGGTATGGGAGGGAGAGGGAACTGGGATTGATATGTAAAATAAGATTGCTTCTAATTTAAATAAAATTTATATTTAAAAAACTGAGAGAATCTTTGAACATTCAACAATATTAGTAGGCTGATTATCTATCTGGTCCAATGTGTTAGCCTCCAAATGACAATTGAAGCCAGGGCTCCCACAATGGAACCTGAGTGAATAGTGCCTTTGGGACCTGTATCAACAGAGTCAGGAAAGTTTGAATCACATGCCACCTGGAAATTCCTTGGTATATTTTGAATAGGACAGGAAGTCTTCACATCCCTTTTGGAGACTGGAAGAAACTCACTACCCTGCCAATCATCTTTCTACCTGAAGTGTCAAATTTGAATTCAAGAGAAACTAAAGAGAACATGACTCTGTGTTACCAGATAGCACATTTACTCATGGTTCCCAGGTGCTCTATGGCTACTCAGAGGTGAATAACTTTCGAAAATTCCCAGTGCCGTCATCACCATCAGCTATTCCTGTCATCTGTGTGACCTCTGAAAAACTACCAGATTGTTTCTGTTGGAACTCTAGCTTTTGTCTGCCTTGCTTTGATCAGAACTTTTGGTGAAGGACTCTATTATAATCCGAGACTCTTGCTGCAATATTACTGTGAAATGACTCTAAAATCTCATGTGGTCTTCTTCCAAAACAGACTAGCTGTTTTCCAGAGTGGAAGCAATAACCACAAGAATTCACCTGGGTCATTATTCACCATGTATAATGTGAGCACCATAGATCTAGTTTTGTGAAATATCCTCAGACTACTGTCCACTTGTCAATTGTGAATAAGAAACAACTTGTGTATCCCATAGTACCCTCTCTATGGAAGCCAAAGCTTTCATTCAGCAAGAGGAACCACTGCTGTACCCTGAGGCATTCTTTTAGATATGGAGATCAGGAATTATTTTTCATCGTGTGATTTTAGAAGTTTAACTTAAAGAATAGGAAGGAACTGTTTGGGCATCTGGTGGAATAAAGGATCAGGAAGCAGAAATATCAAGTTTAAACTCCCTGATAGGGGCCTAGGGGAATAATTAAGAAGGGATGACTAGAATACTGTGCAAGAAGAACAATATCAAATTAATTGCAATATGATATTTAAAGGCTTGCCTAATACAATGTCATAATCAAAGGAGCTGTGATTGTAGTCAATGTTCAGGTGTCAAAAGCACCCAGTTCTATGTCTTCCCATTCTTTACAATACTCTCCCTTCCTTTTCCTTCCCCTCCCTGCCTCCTCTCCATCACTCTTTCCTTTCCTTCCTTCTTGTTTTGATCTTTGTTTTCATCTGTCTTTGAAATTACATTGTCAGCAGACTCTGCCTTATTGGCTGACTATTTATGAAGCCCTCATGCCACATTTACTGACAGAATGCCAAGCACACTTGACTCTACTCTGAAGTCTGAAGGGGGATGCCCATTTCCATCTTAGAGTGTGGAATGAGGCTTCAAGTTATGCAAGAGTTAATGGGGGGGGAGGTAGTAGAGAGTCTGAGTTGACCTGCTGAGTAAACAAGGGAAAGGAGACAGCTCTGCTTTCTTATTGTAATTGCAAATTTATTTTTATAGTTTCTACAGTTTCTATTTTCCTTTAAACTGCCTTAATCTGTCTTCCTGCTGTGACCTATTTCCAGTAATGCATATTCAGTATAAAAATAGGAGATCAAATCATATCAGACTCAAGTTACTCCTTGTCAGGCAGAAACACATACTTTTATACAACACTGAAATCAATTCTCCTCATACTAATTATTTAATTTCCATAACACAATGACAGTATTCTGCTGCTGCTCAGTATTCACATTTAAAATCTGTTTTGTAATAGCTTAATAGTTCTTTCTTTAAGCAGCACTACAAGGAAATACAGTTACTATTTTATAGATCAAGCAATTGAGCAATTGAAAGTTCAGATACTGACCCAGCACCATAGGTGAGGTTCTGTTTATGCTTGTAAAGGAAGGGTCATTTGATACAAATGATCTTTTGTATTGAACTAGTTGATTGAAGAAAATAACTCTTCTTAACTGATTCATCTTAACTCATATATAGTTAAATTGGTCAGTCATTAGGACTGGTCATTCTAAGCTGGTGTTTCTTAAACTGTGGCTGACTTATCTGCAACACTGATGAAAACTACTGCTTGTTATACCATATCTACACAAAAATAATCCCTAAGCAAGGGATATGGACTCTGCCTTTTAAAAAAATCTACAATTCTTGTATGTGTGCTTGTATTTGAAATGTTAGCAAGATGTAGTTAAGGTTTTTCTCTAACACTTGGGGGAAATAACATTATAAGACCTGGTGTCTGGCATTCAAACAAGTGACAATCCTGGATGGAGTGCAGTAGGCAGAATTTGCTAAAGCTCCAATTATTTTTAGATCTTCTTTCAGACAGTGAATGCAACTTTAAAGTCTACCAGCAGACATCTGAAATTGTTCTGTTTATTAGACTTTCCATATAACTAAAGTATGTATAGATGGGTATGGTCAGGTAAAGAAAGCTACAAATATGTGAATGGTGAATTTTTGGTAATTCAACCTTTAAATATGTAATTAGTGTTTATACGTGTGTGTGTGTGTGTGTGTGCGCGTGCGTGCGTGCGTGCGCGTGCGTGCGTGCGTGCGTGCGTGCGTGTGTGTGTGTGTGTGTGTGTGTGTGTGTGTGTTTATTTGTGTGGACACACGAATTTGCTTCTTTTCTGTGGTGACAAAAAACAAAAACAAAAAACTTGCTGGAGTCCTTTCTCTCCTTCCATTGGTAAGTTCTAGCAATGGAATCAATGCTGTCAGTATTTATGACAGACACCTCTACCCACCGAGCCATCTTGATGGCCACTGTCATTCAACTACCCAATAACCCCTCATATCTGATTTCCCATGCTTCTTAACTAACATCCAAGTCAGTTTTCCCAGTGCTTTAAAAATACTTTTAAACTAATCTTACATTCAAAACAGTTAATTACAAGGGCATCATAAAAAGTAGGATGTGTGCTGGTCTATGATAGAAAAGTGCACATTAAATCTTAAAATGAAGCCTATCTCATTGTTCATCAGTACACAACATCATGAAATGCTTTGCTATATTAATGTGAATCTGGTTATCGTTTTCATGGTGTTCTGATGAGAAATTGAAAGTTCTAATGTTTCCATTAAATCTAGGTCTTGAGTATATCTACTACCAGTTTACTCCTACTTAGTTGTCCAGATAACTTTACAAAGATCAGAATTATATTCAGCCCAGTTCCCACCTGAAATTCCTGATGCTGCAACTGTGGTGTATAATGTGTGTGGTATGTGTTAGGTATGAGATAAGCCCTATAGTATCCAGGACTACATATACCAAACCTTTAGTTCTGTGTGCCATAGGTCTCTACTGTAATTTGTAATTATTCAAAAATCTGGTTACTTAAAACTCTCTCTCTGTCTCTCTCTCTCCATATCTCCTTTTTTCAGTCCCTCTCTATGGAAGAGTTCTATATTTGCAGTATCTTTTTTTAAACTTTTTGACACTTGGACATATAATGAGGTATCCTGGATCTTTTATTTCATATACATCTTACACATTGCTGGAGGGAGTTCTGTGTACAATTTTCAGAGTGCTTATGTTTGAGAGAGAGAGACAGAGATAGAGATAGAGACAGAGACACAGAGAGACAGAGAAAGAGAGAAAGTTTTGCTTTTCTGGAGACTCCTGATAGGATTTAGGAGCACAGACATACAGACATATTATACTTCACCTCTAAACTCATTGTGTATGCTTCCTCAGTCACTTCTGAACTTGTTCCTGAGATTTTATGGCTATCTTGAAGAACACGACACTGCAGTATCATACCAGGTCATCTATCTTTGTGTTCTCTCTCTCTCTCTCTCTCTCTCTCTCTCTCTCTCTCTCTCTCTCTCTTTCTCTCTCTCTCTCTCTCTTCTTTCCTATTTCCCCAGAATATTAATACTAATACTTCTACTTTTACTCTTCTGTTACCATGTCTCTTCTCTGTTCCAGTCATCCTATCACTGCCTCTGTCATTTCCAGCACCTTTCCCATTTCATATGAACTCAGATCCAAGGAACAAAAATCTATGATTAGAGAACTATTGTAAAATATTTAAGATGTGTTATGTGTTAAAATATTACATCTGTGTATGCTACAAAAAGTTCTTTAATGTTGCATTTGTTTCATTCTGTGAATCTGGGCTACTTTGCATCTCTGAAACACCTGATTGGCTTAATAAAGAGCTGAGGAGGATACAGTAAGGAAGGAGAAAGGATAGTTGTGACTGCCCAGCAGAAAGAATAAATAGGAGGAGAAATCTAGGAGGAGAACTTTGAGAAGCAAGAGAAAAAGAGAGAACACCAGGGGCCAGCCACCCAGCCAAACAGCAAGTCAGGAATTAAGAAGTAAAGAAAGGTATGTAGAAATAGAGAAAGAAGAAAGCCCAGACCAGTCCTGCCTCCATCCACTGGACTAGGTAGGTTTGTGGCTGTTTCCAGGCCGGCTTCCTCTGCCCTGCTCAGGGACACCTGAGGGTGGGGGACTGCTCACAGAGTCCCATTTTCATGGGATCCAACACACCCAGAGACTGCCAAGGCCCCAGTCCAAGTCCTGCCTCCATCCATGAGAAGAAGAGAAACATCAGAATATTGGATCTGTTTGCATCTACCAGAAAGGAACTTTGGTCCCGTACCCACCAGGAGGGGAAGAGACTCCTGCTACACCCACCGGAAGAAAGGATGGGAAGAAGACAATATAAAAGCAAATTCAACAACAGAAATACCAATATGACACCACAGGAGACTAGGGACCCTACACTAGCAAAACCTGAACATCACAATGCGGATGAAGCAGAAGAGAACGACCTCAGAAACATCTTCATGAAAATGATAGAGGGCCTCAAAGAGGATATGAGAAAATCCATTAAAGAAATGGAAGAAAAAACAAACCAAAAAAATACAAGATATCAACAAATGTCTCAAGGAAACAGTTCAAGACCTAAAAACTGAAATAGAGACAATAAAGAAAGCACCATCTGGCAGAATGTTGGAAATAGAAAAGCTGGGTAAATGATCAGGAACTGCAGATGCAAGCATAACCAACAAAATGCAACAGATGGAAGAAAGACTCTCAGGTGTTGAAGATACACTAGGAGAAATAGACTCATCAACCAAAAAAAAAATCTTAAGTCCAACAAATCCCTAACACAAAATATCCCGTAAATATGGGACACCATGAAAAGACCAAACCTAAGAATAATAGGTATAGGAGAAGGTGAAGAAACCCTACTCAAAGGTGCAGAAAAAAATTTCAACAAAATCACAGAAGAAAACTTTCCCAACCTAAAAAAAGGCATGCCAATGAAAGTACAAGAAGCCTACAGAACACCAAATAGAGTGGACCACAAAGAAGTCTCATCACCACATAATATTCAAAATTCAAATCATACAGAATAAAAAAAAAATATTAAGAGCAGCAAAGGAAAAAGGTCAAATAACATATAAAGGCAAACCTATAATTACACCTGACTTTTCCATGGAAACTCTGAAAGCCAGAAAGTCCTGGATAAATATTCTACCTACACTAAGAGACCATGGAAGCCAGCCCAGACTACTATACCCAGCAAAGCTTTCAATCACTATAGATGGAGAAAACAAGATATTCCATGACAAAACCAGATTAAAACAATACATATCCACCAATCCAGCCCTACAGAAAGTTCTGGCAGGAAAACTGCAACCTAAGGAAGTTAACTACAACCAGAAAAAAATAGGCAATAGATAATCCCACTTAACCAACAGCTAAAAGAAAAATGGGGTGGATACCCACACACAATTCCACCACCCCCACCAAATCCAAAACAAATAAGAATGAACAATCAATGATCATTAATATCCATCAATATTAATGGTCTTAACTCACCTATAAAGAGACACAGGCTAGTAGAATGGATAAGAAGACAGATGAATTCAGTGCAGTTCTACAAGAAATTCAAGGAACAGATTATACCAATTCTCCTCAAAGTATTCCACACAACAGAAGCAGAAGGGTCATTGCCAAACTCTTTTTACGAGGTTTCAATCACCTTGGTACCCAAGCCACACAAAGACACAACTCAGAAAGAGAACTACAGACCAATATTCCTCATGAAAATTGATGCAAAAATACTCAATAAAACACTGGCAAATCAAATCCAAGAACACATCAGAGAGATCATCCACCATGATAAGGGTTCATCCCAGGGATGCAAGGATGGTTCAACATACAAAAATCCATTAATGTAATCCACCATTTAAACATACTGAGAAAAAAAAAAACACATGATCATCTCACTAGATGCTGAAAAAGCCTTTGACAAAATTCAACATCCCTTCGTGATAAAGGTCTTGGAGAGATCATGGATAACAAGGACATACCTAAACATAGTAAAAGTAATACACATCAAAATAAATGGAGAGAAACTCAACCTGATTCCCCTAAAATCAGGAACAAGACAAGGCTGCCCACTCTCTCCACACCTCTTGAATATTTTCTTTGAAGTTATAGCTAGAGCAATAAGACAACAAAAGGAGATCAAGGGGAGACAAATTGGAAAGGAAGAAGTCAAACTTTCACTATTTGCAGATGATATGATAGTCTACATAAGTGACCAGTGACACAGACATTGAGATCAACAATTGATAAATGGGACCTCCTGAAACTAAGAAGCTTTTGTAAGGCAAAGGACATGGTCAGCAAGATAAAACAGTAGCCCACAGAATGGGAAAAGTTCTTCACCAACCCCACATCTGACAGAGGGCTGATTTCCAAAATATACAAAGAACTCAAGAAGCTAGTCTCCAAAACACCAAACAATCCAATTAAAAAGTGGGAAACAGAACTAAATAGACCATTCTCAATAGAGGAATCTAAAATGGCTGAAAGACACATAAGAAAGTGTTCAGCATCCTTAGCCATAAAGGAAATGCAAATCTAAACAACTCTGAGAAACCATCTTACTCCTGTCAGAATGGCTAAAATCAAAACCACCAATGACAGTTTATGCTGGAGACGATTTTGAGAAAGGGGAACACTCCTCCACTGCTGGTGGGAGTGCCAACTGGTACAGCCACTTTGGAAATCAGTATGGGTGATTCCTCAGGAAAATGTGAATCAGTCTACCACAAGATTCAGCAATTCCACTCTCAGGCATATACCCAAAAGAACAGACAAGGAAATCTGTTCAACGATGTTCATAGCAGCTTATTTGTAATAGCCAGAACCTAGATGCTCCTCAGCTGAAGAATGGATAGAGAAAATGTGGTAATTTACACAATGGAGTACTACTCAGCAGAAAAAAAAAACCCAAAAACAATGGAATCTTGAAATTCACAGGCAAATGGATGGAACTAGAAAAAAACATTCTGAGCAAGGTAACCAGTCACAAAAAAACAAACATGGTATATACTCACTCATATATGGATTTTAGACATAAAGATTATCAGCCTAAAATCCATACCACCAGAGAAGCTAAGTAACAAAGAGGACTCTAAGAGAGACATACATGGTTCCCCTGAGAAGGGGAAAGGGACAGATCTCCTGAGCAAATTGGGAGGATGGGGGAGGGGAGAGGGAGCTAGGAGAATGAGAAGGGGAGAAGAGGAGAGGTGAAGAGGACATGAGGGAGCAGGAAGGTTGAGTCAGGGGAAGAATAGAGGAGAGCAAGATAAGAGATACCATAATAGAGGGAGACATTATAGGTTTAAAGAGAAATCAGGCACTAGGGAAATGTCTGGAGATCTACAAAGATAACACCAACTAACAATCTAAGCAACAGAGGAGAAGCTACCTTAAATGCCCTCCCCTAATAATGAGATTGATGACTGACTTATATGCCATCCTATAACCTTCATCCTGCAGCTGGTTGAAGTAGAAGCAGACACCCACAACTAAACACTGAACTGAACTGGAATCCAGTTCCAAAGAAGGATGAATGATGAGCAAAGGGGTCCAGACCAGGCTGGTAAAACCCACAGAAACAGCTGACCTGAACAAGAGGGAACTCTTGCTCCCCAAACTGATAGCTGGGAAAACAGCATAAGACTGATCCAGACCTCATGAACATGGGTGTTAGTGAGGAGACCTAGGAAATTCATGGGGCCTCCTGTAGTAGTTCAGTACTTATCCCTAGCATAGGTATGGACATGGGGAGCCCATCCCACATAGAGAGATACTCCCTGAGCCAAGACACTCGGGTTGGGCCTAGGAAATGACAGACTCTGAAGACCCCCCCCCCCATGGAAGGCCTCACCCTCCCTGGGGAGCAGAAAGAGAATGTGATAGGTAGAGTTTTAGTTGGGGGAGTGGCTGGGGAGGAGGGGAGGGAGAGGGAACTGGGATTGACATGTAAAACAATCTTGTTTCTAATTCAAATTTAAAAAAAAATGGAAAAAAAAAAAAGAAAGCCCAGAGGCAAAGGGTAGATAGAATAATTTAAGTTAAGAAAAGCTGGCTAGAAACAAGCCAAGCTAAGGCCAGGCATTCATAAGAAACAATAGACCTCTGTGTTATTTACTTGGGAACTTCTAATAAATACAGGAAACAATCAACACTGTGGAGAAAAACTATAGAATAAGAAAATATTTGCATACTATCAACTCCGTCTAGCAAGGGGTTGGTATACAGAACAAAGAAGGATCTTGAAAAATCTGATAGCACAAAGTGAAGAAAATCCTTCTAAATGGGCAACAGATTTAAATAAACCCCCACACCAAGAGATATTAGAAAGTAGACACCATCACAGAGTACTTGGTGTGCTGGTTGGTTTTTGTCAACATGGTGCAAACCTAGATATATCAAGAAAGACAAATCTCATTTGAGAAAATGCCTTCATGAGATTGGCCGGTAGGCAGATCTGTAGGACATAGGTAGGCCCTGGCCATTGCCCCATCACCACAAAAAGAGAGAGACAGAGACAGAGTCAGGAGAGAAAGAAAAGGCAAAACTATATCTTTTTTGAGTCAGTACTCAGAAAGGTAGACCAGACAGACCTAAGGACAGCTCTGTCTCAACTGCATTCTATGAGTATTTTTTCCAATACAAAAGGCAGTCTCACTATACATATATAACCCCACAGTTAAGTAATTTGTATTTACACAACTTGTAACTTGCCTGAAAAATGTCCCTTGCTTACTTACCTGCCTTTTTTAATAGTAATAAGAAACATAACAGTGTCTATTGTTATTGATATACATATATATTGATAAACATATCCTTGGTTTAGTACTTTTTTTTCCTTTTCTTTTGTTTTTTTTGTTTGTTTGTTTGTTTTTCGAGACAGGGTTTCTCTGTGTAGCTTTGGAGCCTATCCTGGCACTCGCTCTGGAGACCAGGCTGGCCTCGAACTCACAGAGATCCGCCTGCCTCTGCCTCTCGAGTCCTGGGATTAAAGGCGTGTGCCACCAACACCCGACGTTTAGTACTTTTATATTGTGATAACACAGTACTTGAAAGTAGCTGAGATCTATTTCTCCTAATTCTCTTTTAATTTCATTTTTATTTAAATTGAAAACAATCTTATTTTACACTTGAATCCCAGTTCCCTCTCCCTCCCATCTTCCCACTCCTCCCGTCATCTCCCCATTCCACTCCCATCCGTGTCTCATAGAGGATGAGGCCTCCCATGGGGGTTCATCAAAGTCTGCCACATCATTTGGGGCAGAATCTAGCCCCCTCCCCTGTATCTAGACTGAGCATAGGGAATGGGCCCCACAAAGTCAGTTCATGCACTTGAGATGGCTATGAGTTCCACTGCCAGAGGCCCCATAAACTACCCATGCCCCCCAACTGACACCAATGTCCAGATGTACAGGGGGCCTACTTTGGTCTTAGGCAGGTTCCCCAGATGTCAATCTGGAGTTTGTGAGCTCCTACTTGCTCAGATCAGCTGTTTCTGTGGGTTTCCCCAACATGGTCTTGACCTCTTTGCTCATCACTCCTCCCGCTCAACAACTGAACTCAAGGAATTCAGCTCAGTGCTTAGCTGTGGGTCTCTGCTTCTGCTTCCATCAGCTACTGGATGAAGGCTCTAGGATGGCATTTAAGGTAGTCATCAATCTCATTATAGGGGAAGGGCCTTTAAGGCAGCCTCTCCACTATTGCTTAGATTCTTAGTTGGAGTCATCCTTGTGGATTCCTGCATGATTCTTAAAGGAGGAAGACATTGAGACTGGTAGGCTTGGCTCTCTGATGAGGGATGGTCTCATACTTCCATGAGTTCCAGAGGAAACAAGCTTTGCATCTTTACTTGTGGGAGAAGAAGTACAAGAGGACTCAGGGTTCCATAGAACATCTTCCTCCTGACAGTCCTAGTGGTCTGGTCATTCTTTACAGGCCTCATCTCTTAACAGAGTTGCATTAGTAACATCAGGATTTAGGAGGGGATGAATCTGAAACACAAAAATTATGTAAGGAAATGTTTTTTTGGTCTCTTCTGTAGCTCCTGAAATTTTTTCCTGGGAAGAATAACTTTACTGCAAGATACAAGGTCTTTCTTCCTCTAAAATCCAAGCACGTTGTTTAACTAAACTTTAGAGTTTCTGTATTGTATCAAGAAGCCAATTGATGTAATACAGAATGAGAGAAGAATTTGGTCTTTGTCTTTTCTTGGCTCTTTCCTTCAAGGTGTATACCCTGTCATAATCATTATTCTCCCAATGTTTCCTTTTCTAGTATGCATACTTACACAAGCAAACATTTCTCTGCTAACATTTATGTTTGAGTCCCACACAACCAATGAAGACCTGCCTGACAGCAATCCCTGGACACCCTGGAAAGAAAATGGGTCACACCTCCTCGACTGCACTGGATCCAACTTGCTCCATTTCAACTGACACTCTGACCAGAGCTTCGGGTACTGAATTCAATCAAGTTGAGGATTTCAAGCGAGATCTTCAATCAAGCGAATCCCATCTAACATGGACTGGATACAATCCATTCAAAACTTTCACTATACTAACATTTCCTTCCTACAGGACCCCATGAGGCTATTGCTATCCCATTTCAGCAGGAAGTAACTTGGAGGATGCTATGCCCCTTTCCCCATTGTTGTCACTTAGGAAGGTGTATATACCTAGTTAGGGATAGCTTCCTATTGTTTATGGTTGAGATTGGAAGGAGGTATTTAGGCTTGGACACCTCTTTAAGATGACTTTAGGGTTTAGTTAAAATAGACATAGACAGGATGTGACTTAAGCAGATTGTTGTATCTTCTTATATTTCACCTTTATGATTGCTAATCTTGGATACTTTATACTGTTAAGTTTTAATCCTCTTTTAGACTAAAAGGGGAATTGTAGGGGAAACTGTGGCCATGCCTGCTTAGGGGCTAGTGATGTAGGGAAGGTTTAAGAGTGAGGGACGGTCACGTGGTGGCCATTCTTCTGTTTCATCTTTGGCTTGCTGTACTTACTGCTGCTCCACCAGCTGGCTAGGTCGCTCTGTAAGTAAGGCTTTTCCCTATTAAATTCCCTTGTATTTTTACCTGGCTCTGTATTGGTAATTCCCACATTACATGTGACACACAGATGTATGACTGGAGGGTAGAAGTCCTACAGAAGAAGGCATCTTTAAGAAGAAAAGGTGGGTGTCCTGGGCATTTGATGGAGAAATTCAGAAAAAATGGGAAATAGTAGAAGCAGGTTGTTGGGGATGGTGGTAGTTGTGGTGGTGACCTCTGTGTGTGTGTGTGTGTGTGTGTGTGTGTGTGTGTGTGTGTGTGTGTGTGTGTGTTTGAACATATACATACTGGGTATAAGGGAATAGTAAGCAGGGAAGATCTGTTTCGGCTTCCAGAACAAGCCAAAGGACCTAAGTTCAGATTTTCAAACTCACACAAAAGTCAGACATGGTAATGCATACATCTTTATTCCCAACTTTGACATGAGTAAAACCATGGACCTGCTAGAATGGACTTCACAATGGTGAACAAGATCGATTCTGTTTCAATCAGTAGGACCAGAGGTTGTCTTCTGACTTCTACGTGCATATCTGGACAGGCAGGTAACCACATTCACATAAACACAGAACAACACACAAAGAAACACATCAGACACAAGTATACACAAAGATGATAATATATATATATACATATATATACATATTTCCAATGATTGCTTACTATGAAAGTTGGTAAAGGGATTAATAATGACAGAAAAGATGATGAAAGATGAATAGAAGAGAAGCTATTATCATGGTAATTGAGATACTATAGCTTTTGGTGTGAAGTCTAACAGATGAAAATTTAATCAAAACAATGAGGGATGAGGGGAAGAAGGAAAGGGGGGAACCACCCGAAGGAAGGGTCCTTTTAACTGCTCATCATTAGCACTACTACTACAATTTTTAAATTACAACTTACATTTCACTTTGGATATCTTAATTGCCACTGTTTTCTAGCATGTCAATTTGTATGATTTTTCTAGTGTCCAAGAACTCCCATAAATATCCAACTTCTCTTGTCCTTTAAGAGCTCAGTTCTAGAAGCTAAACTTTAGTTTCTTGAATGCCTTCTGAAATTCTCACCTTGAACTTACTATTCATAAATACCCACAAAATTGAGGGTTTATATTTTCTCACCCTCTTAATAGCTTAGTTGTTCTTCCATAATATCCTCCCAAGCCCTATGTCACCATTGCTTACCTGAGGATGCTGCTGCCATTCTTCCCACGTTTCCTGTCTAGAAGGAGGAAGACACCTAAGCATCTGAAGTAAACACTCTTTCTTTTTCCATAAGTCAATAATAAAGCTGTTCTGTAAATGCCTACATCTTGATTACTTAAGAATCTACAATCAAAACCTGGAACTGTGATGGCCATCAGAAGAAAAATTTTAACTTAAATATTCACTTGTGCTACTTGATTTTTTTGTTACAAATTCAGGTTTTGAAAAAATAGCATACACTTAGCAATAATTTTATGCTTCGTGCCCATTACATTCTAGAGTCTTTCCTAAGACCTTTTGAAAACTCATTATATTTTATGTATGAACCAACCAGTGAGATAAACAGTTTTCACTTTCTGAAGTTTTCTAAGTTAGGAAAGAAAATATCAGTAATGTACCAGAGGACATGCAGTAGTAGCATTGGGAACTAAATCCAGGAGTGTTGACTCTGTCTGGAAATCACCACTCTAGACCTCAACTAATGCTGCAGTTGAACTTGACTGATGGGAGAGCTGGCACTGAGTCACTTTCAAACACATTTTTAGATTAACTCACCCTGATAAAATAAAACAAGCTGAAGTTAGCTTTGCTTCATGAGGTAGTTTAATGAAGCAATTGCCTCTTGAAAATCCTCTAGGATTTTAAATAAACTCCAGGTCAAAAGAAGACAAATTAGCATAACATTCATATTAATGCCTCTCAAAGTATATTACAGAAGATGCCGGTGCTTTGGAATTTGTGCATGGCCAGATATATTATTTTCAAAGGGGTTTGGGTTACTCATTATAGTGATGGATGACTGTGATGAAAATATCAACTATGTCCGAGGCTTTCCTTCCCAGGCCCTCCCATAAGTACAACAGTGTCATGGAATGAAGGTTATGTAATGAGACAAGCAATAAGGGTATTTGCAATCGTTGTAAGTAAATTTGATTTTTAAATCATACAATATGACATCCCTGATAATATTTTCTACTGATTTTATGTGA
The DNA here is from genome assembly GCF_003668045.3 of Cricetulus griseus. Taxonomy (NCBI): domain Eukaryota; kingdom Metazoa; phylum Chordata; class Mammalia; order Rodentia; family Cricetidae; genus Cricetulus; species Cricetulus griseus. Next base: position 21,586,799 of record NC_048597.1, read on the forward strand.
CCTTGCCCTTGCTAGAATTAAGAGTTGTCTAAGTAGATAACGGCCACTTTAATGCTTTTTCAGTAAATCAACCATACACCATTACAAGATAAATGACTGTTCTTAAGGGAGACAAATTTTTAATTAGATTAGATGTAGCAGGTTCTGCATGTATTGGGTAGATGTGCATAACTTGTGACCACAGTTATTAAAGGCACTTAAATGTTTAATATAAAAGTGCCTCAGATATCAAAAGTGAGTACAGAAAATTAAATTGATTTAAGTATACGATAAGAGAAAGATGTTTGATCAATAATTGCAGACTCTGCTGTGATCATATTGACCCAAACATCATGTACCAATGGGCTGAATTGGTCCAGTGCTTGGAAGAGGAGTTTGAGCTACACTTGTGGTTAGCTAAGTCATATATATTTTATTTAATAAGAAGACACTCTGTAAACAGTACTCAACAATATTTTCTACAACAAGAAAAATTAAGCAACAGTCAGAAATGACAAAACCATCACATTTGGTAGAGTTTCAGAGCCCATAGTTGCAAATGGTCTGTCAAAATCACTTTTTAGTTAATTAGGCCAGTCAGTGTTTGCATGCTTAGACTATCCTATTCGTTCAAATCCTTTACTCCAGGATTCACCTAAGTTAGTATTGGGCCTTTCTTCATTCTAATTGTTACTAAGTTCCTAATTAAAAGTAATACTTTCACGATTCTGTTTTTACACAGCCAATATTCTAAGATACCACATTATGGCCAATCAAATCATCTCCTAATGGGACAGTGATTTTAATCCCTGTCAGATAGCAGAGTGCATAATGAGAGCCTGAGACAACTTTGGAGGAGCTCCTGGCACTTGGGCTATTGCTGAGGCCTTCCACCGACCAACTGTGTGAACTCAGGCAATGTCCATGTCCTTCCTTGGCCTCAACCATATTCGAGACATATGGCTCACTCAGTACCTGAGAAACATACACATGGCAGCTTCTGTTTCTGGGGTTCTGCATGCAAATAATAACGACCTGAGTCACAATGAGATTAAGCCTGAGTCCTTCTTATATTCACTTGTCTAATAACTAGAGAAAACATTGATGAATATATTTCTCCTTTTTTCTGACAAAAGAAAGAAGATGAGAACAACCCCCTATGTCATTCTGATATTATAGCATAATTGCTTTTGGACAAAGGGATTTATAAGGTATGTGCTTGTTCCTTTAAACACGAGGAGAATGGTAACTAACATAAATCTATAAAGGGACAAGGTTAGCTGAAGAACCATTACTGAGAGGAGTTCTGCTTGGCATTTTAAAATTCGTGTTAAAATTCAGTTTCTGTCTGGAAGTCGGAAGCAGTTGCTCTGCCAGGTTTTTTACAACCTGCACATTGACAAAATGTGATAGAAACGGAAAGAGCATCTTCATCATGTGAGAAAATGGTAAATATAGCAACAAGATCTGAGTTAGATAGAAGCCATCAATATAGCTCCTCGTGACTTCCAGTTTCTGGAAAGATGTGATGCCTACAGAAATAATAATAATAATTAATAATAATAATATATAAGTAAAGGTAAAAATTATCATGCTCATGAAGCTTTTTCTTCAAAAGAATGATGTTCCCTCCCTCACTTAAACTTCAGGCCTGCCGGCTGTTGGTGGTGCACGCCTTTAATCTCAGCACTCAGGAGGCAGAGGCAGGCGGACTCTGTGAGTTTGAGGCCAGCCTGGTCTCCAGAGCGAGTGCCAGGATAGGCTCCAAAGCTACACAGAGAATTCCTGTCTTGAAAAGCAAAAAAATTAAATAAAATAAAATAAACTTTAGGCCTAAAGTAGTCTTCACCTGAGCATCTTTCCCATATGTCCAAAGACTCTGTCTTACCTTCATTGCTAGTTATAAGTAGAGTGGGCACTTTTACTGCCCCAACTTGCCTGTGCTGTGAACTGCACAAATATTTAGTAAAGCATTTTTCTGAGCATGATTTAGAATAATTTTAACATTTGAGGTAGGAGGCAGAGACATGCATATTTCCCTCATCCAACCAGGTAAAGGCCAAACAAAACAAGGCCCCCTTTACAGCCTGACCAGTCAGCCGGTATATTGGTCATAATTTCCCCTCTTTGGCTTCAGGAGGAACCCGAACATATTTTGATCTTTATCCTGCTAGCAAACAGACAGCAATGATAGCATCAGCTCTCCTGAGCTGAGCCTTTGTCTTGCCAACCACTCATCACAGTGTTCCCCTGTTCTCACAAGCCAACTCCAATAAACTGGAAACAAAAAAGCAAGCACCCACCTGCATTTTCCTTCTGTGACCCCTAACATGTGTCTGTTTAAGTGTAGGTGCATAACAGAATCCCCTTTGTCAAATAACTTAAGGTTCAAAAAGCTGCTTACTCAAAAAAAAAAAAAAAACTTAATTCATGTGTTCTTTTATGCATTAAGGAGATCCATATCAATGACAGAAAGTTAAAGCTCAGAAATATTAATCTATGGATTAGTATTGATTCCAATATAGGAGTTTTACTGAAATATGGACTCTCTACTAACCACATCTGTCAGAATGTCTCTCTTTATCAGATTCAGGGGTATTTGGAAGCTACAAGATGGTTTTTGCTATTAACATAGCAGTTAAAAAGGTGAGATTTTGCTTCCATGTAACTAAGATTCCTCAAACTGTTAGATGTGCATTAAGTCTCTGTGCACTACTCAAAGTGGGCTGGGCCCTCTTCCATCAACCACTAATTAAGAAAATGCCCTACAGGCTTGTATACACCCTGAGCTCATGGAGGCATATTCTCAATTGAATCTCCCTCTCTCAGGACTAATACCTTGTGACAAATTAGCATAAAACTAGTCAGCGCAACCGAGCCCCTGTCAACTTGACACACAAATACATCACTGTTAAGCCATAACCTTTCCTTTCTTCTTCATCCCCAAGAGCACACATTAATACAAACTTCGCAATATAAAATATTCCAAGTCATAAAAGTCCTACCAGCTTTACAAATTCAAACATTTTTAAAACTCTGATTTTCTAAAAGTCTAAAAAACTCTCTTAAAATTTAGTTTCTCAACTGTGGACTCCTACAAAATCAAAAGTAAATTAAGTACTTTCTTACTTCAAGAGGGAAGAACCAGGGCACAGTCACAATTAAATCAAAGCAAAAGCAAACTCAGTATCCAAGTCTGGGATCCACTCATACTTTTCTGGGGCCTCTTCCAAAGGGCATGGTTCACATCTCTGGCTCCACACATAGATTGTCCTCCAGGCTTTGTCACTCCACTCCACACCTGCTACTGGCCTTGGTGGCTGTCTCCCAATACTGGCATCTCCAAATGCTAGGGTCTTGAATTGCAACTGGGCTGCGCTTTCACCAATAGCCTCTTCCGGGCTCTCTTCAGGGATTCCAGCCCCACCACACAGTGTCAGCCTTAGCTGCTCTTTTGATCCCTTCATGCCTTCAAAGCCAGTAGCACCTGGGTGAACTTAAAACTGCCACCTTTGTCTGCCAACGTGAGGTACAACCCTGGCCACTTTTTGGAACACAGCTTCTGTGTGCTGAGGAAACACCCCCTAGAAGATTTCACCTCAGTGATACTTGTCCATTAATCACAGCTGATTCTTCAGACCCAGCTGACTAGCATGGAGTACCCCAGTAAAGCAAAGGGTTTGCTTCAGTGGTTCTGGTCTTTTGTTAATCACTGTTGATTCTTCACCACCCAACTGATCAGGCACCATAGCTTCTTCATGAGAAAAGCCTGGTGGCATATTTGCTTCCCTCTGAAAATTCCATTGTCTGTACTCTTAACATTCTTATCTTCCAAGCTTCTACAGAGCAGCTCACTGAGCTCTTAACACTCAATGGCTTCTCTAGCTTAAAGTTTCAAAAACCTTCCATAATCCTCCCAAAACAACATAGCCAGATCTGGCACAGAAATACCCCACTATCCTGGTACCAACCTGTGTTAGTTAGGGTTTTTATTGCTGTGATGACACTCCATGACCAGGACAACTTGGAGAGGAAAGGGTTTATTTGGTTTACAACTCTACATCACTGGAATCAGACAGGAACTCAAACCTAGCAGTAAACTGGGGGCAGGGGCTGATGCAGAGGCCGTGGAGGAGTGCTGCTTACTGGCTTGCTCCTCATGGTTTGCTCAGCCTGCTTTCTTTTTTTTTTCTTTTCAGATTTTTTTATTTGAATTAGAAACAAGATTGTTTTACACGCCAATCCCAGTCCCCTTCTCCCTCCCATCCTCTCCTACAACTCCCCCAACTAAAACCCTACCTATCACATACCCTTTCTTCTATTCTTCCCCTGACTCAACCTTTCTGCTCCCTCATGACCTCTGCATCCTTCCTCTTCTCCCCTTCTCATTCTCCTAGCTCCCTCCCCCCTCTTCCCGTGCTCTCAATTTGCTCAGGGGATCTTGTCCCTTTCCCCTTCTCCAGGGAACCATGTATGTCACTCTTAGGGTCCTCCTTGTTTACTAGCTTCTCTGGCAATGTGGATTGTAGGCTGGTAATCCTTTACTCTGTGTCTAAAATCCACATATGAGTGAGTACATACCATGTTTGTCTTTTTTTGATTGGGTTACCTCGCTTCTTCTAGTTCTATCCATTTTCCTACAAATTTCAAGATTCCATTGTTTTTTTTTTCTGCTGAGTAGTACTCCATTGTGTAAATGTACCACATTTTCTCTATCCATTCTTCAGTTGAGGGGCATCTGGGCTGCTTCCAGTTTCTGGCTATTACAAATAGTGCTCAGCCTACTTTCTTATAAAACCCAAGACCACCAACACAGGCATGGCATCATCCACAATAGACTGGGCCTTCCCCCACCAATTACTAATTAAGAAAATGCCCTGCAGGATTGTGTGCAGCCCAGTCATATGGAGACATTTTCTCAACTGAGACTCTCTCTTCCCTGATGACTATACCTTGTGTCAAGATGACATAAAACTAACCAGCACAGTAACTATGGGGTATCTCTGGTTAACAAAAGAGAAGGAAAGAAAAGGGAGAAGGAGAAGGAGGAGAAGGGAAGGAAAGAGAGAGAAGAAAGGAAAGAGAAAGAGAGAGAGCACATGCTCAGGATATAAGACAACTCACATTGCTGATTAAGAACCAAATGATAAATACAAGCAAAAGACAATTTTAAAGTTTATAGAATTGTTCTTTTCAATTATAATTACTATTTAATTGAACACAAATAATCTATTCCAAGAATTGTTACCCCTTCTTTATTCAGTCTGTATAGTCCTTCAGACAGATTGAATGACATTCAATCCTAAGAGGTAGAAACCAAGGCTAGCACCTTTTCTTACCAATCTGCTCTGAAAAGAATACTGCCAGTGGATCCTTCAGGTGGATTCTTCACCATAAAAAGAAATTAATTAGCAAACAATAGCAAGACATACATGACTGATATCACAGTGACCTTTCAAATCCTGACACTTCACTCTATTCTAGTTATTTCAAAGGGTACTATCATTATTAGTAACCTATCAGAGTCATGTTTTACACTTTGATCCTAGACCGTGTAGACATATTTCTCTTTAATTTCTAACTGAGAGAGGGCTCATAAAGAACGTCAGAAGAAAGGCAGCTCTCCTCCGAGACTTGGTATTGGGGTGGGGGTGGCGAGAAGAAAAGAAAAATGTCTATTTTCAGCTCAGCTGCTCAGGTTGGATGACTCTCCCAGGGCAGGGCTCGGAAGGGAAGTAGATCTTCCCCATGGTTGCCCTTCACAGGGCTAATGAGATCCACAGGTCTGCAGTGCCCTGTGCCTCCTGGATTCACCACCTACTTTATCAAGGAGATGGGGGCTCTGAGAGCAGAAACAGAGCCAGTCATTCTGATTTAGAAGGTGCAGAAGCGCAGGCCAGGGTTTCTCCCTCATGCCTCATTCCATCATTTTTCATGCTCTCCCTCGGCTTTTTAGGGGTTGATTCATCGCTCTCCTTCTGCCCTATTTTTTTTTTCAGCCCGCCATCTTTGCTCTAAATATTCGAAGTTTTGGAACATAACTTCAAAACAAAAGATAGTGTTTTCTCTCTTGATTCTTTTCTTTATGTGACTTTTTTGTTTATTCTTTCTTGGCTCCGGCAGATTTTCTCTAGATATTGTGAGCCTGTATCGGTTTCCAGGTGCACTCTCTGTCATTGCTTTACTCAGAAATGTGCGTTATAACAGAAAGGGCAGGGACTTGGCTGACAAGGTCTGCATGACATTGGGCATGCCAATGAAATCCTTGAAACAGCGGTTTCTTTACTCTAAACATGAGGGTTGGATTCGGATATTCCAGTGACTGGACTCAGCTCAGCTTGGGTAATTCTTTGTGTACTCCCAGGGTTGATTGCATGCCACCCCACCATAAGAAATCACCACAAACTCAGTGGCTTGAAACAGCATGTGCTAACTGTCTTGAATATCAGGTTTTTAGAAGTTAGCTATGCTCTGTTTGGACTAAAAGTCTGAGGAGCAATAGAATGGCCCTCCTTCCTGGAGAGTCTTTGAAATCTGTTTGCTTGCATTTCCAGAGTGTAGATGGATTTTGGAGGGGGCTCCAGTTCTCTCTCTCTCTCTCTCTCTCTCTCTCTCTCTCTTTCTCTCTCTCTCTCTCTCTCTCTCTCTCTCTCTCTCTCTCTCTCTCTCACACACACACACACACACACACACACACACACACACAAAGACACAGAGACTTATTACTAATTATTAATTATGAAAGCCCAGCCTATAGTTTAGGTTTGTCCTACTAGCTCTTATAACTCAAATTAACCTATTTATATCACCTAACATTTTGCCCTATGTTTTTTTGCCTCTCTTCTATCTTGCATCTCCTGTCTTTTCTCCGTGTCCTTTGGTAACCCTCCTACACCATCTCCATTCTTGTTTCTTTACCTGGAAGTCCCACCAAACTGTTTCCTGTCTAGCTATCAGCCATTCGGTTCTTTATTAAACCAATCAGAAGGCACCTTGGCAAAGTCACATCTTCACAGTGTACAAAAAGATTATTCTACAATATAAGAGCACCTCTATCCCTTGAGACTGGTATTCCTTCCTATCCTAAAGTCCACAGCATCAGGTCAGATTCTTCTCCTTTTCCTTTTCTTTGAAGAACTTTAATCAGAAAAGCTTCTCCACTTTTAAGGACTCATATGACTTGAGTCAGACATACAGATAATTCAGGATAACTCCTGGTCTCAAGTTCAGTAGTCTTAGTAACATCATAATGTAACACAGTCACAGATGGCATGTGGCCATTTGTGGCTGGAGCCATACACCAGCTTTCTTTCCCTACACTGCAATGATCACTTCTTCCCAGAGTGAAGAGCTAACACAGCATTTTAAGTCCAGTATCATCAAATCAAGCTGAAGGAATGAAATGCTTCCTTCCTTTCTGTGGATTTAGGGTTTTGATTTTGTTTTTTCACGTGGCAGAATGGACTGATCCGATCAAGAGACACCATTGTAAGCAAAACTTCCCACACTATATCAATGGGATGAAGTCTTCCAAAAACTCCCATTTTATACCTGTAACTACTATGAATTTCCAGAGTCTCTTCTTTGAATTTGCTGTTAGATGTATTCCAAGGGCTGTGCCTTCTATGCTGACTTGTCAATAACCACAGCTAGCTTTCCATTATTGCTCTTCTAGTCATCTATCTGTGGGCATTCTAAGGAATAGCTGCTCTGTGGTCACACACTTAAGGAAAGACTGGGAAGCCAGTCCCTAATGGAGGTAGACATTGACACCAGACTGGTTGCCGTCCTGCTGTGGTTTCTAAACCTTCATTGAGGTAAGTTATTTCTTATCTGTCCCTTTCCTACCTAGAGATTACTTCACTAGCCATGATGCCACTCTGGCTAACAGTTATAACAGGTGATCAACCAACACAGAGCTCTTTTCTCAGAAGAGGACCCTTGCTGTGAGTAATGCTATGTTGTTGCCTTGCTGAAATTCTTAATTGCTATTCTTTTAATATTCATATTATTAATGAAACCTGATCCCATATCTGAAGCCTGTTCTAGAGACTGAGAGCTTCAGTTCACACGCTATTCCAATGACTGATTTGAAATCTTGACCGCTGGCTTCCCAGTCTTTCCTTAATGGCTGCCATCATCCTGCTTTATTTTTGTATGTCTGTTTTGTTTTCTCAGATAGGGTTTCTCTAGGTCAACCTGTCCTGGAACTAGCTCTGAAGACTAGGCTGGCCTCAAACTCAGAGGTCCCCTGCCTCTGCCTCTGAGTGCTGGGATAAAAGGCGTGAGCCACCACCGCCCAGCTCACCCTCCTTTCTTAACAGACTCTGGATGTGGTCAAAGCACAGAATCAAGGTCACAATCAATTTGCAGCTGAAGTGAGGGTGCCTGTGAAGCTCTGTAGATACTGAACCAATAACCTCACACCCAAAGAAGGAAGCCTTTAAACAGGAAAGGAATGACACCGTGAATAGTGGGATTAATGCAAAAACATGTTTTCCAACTATTTTATTGGGGTCACTACCCTTTTGCCTTGTAGCTGTTTGTCCTAAAATTAGGTAGGTAGACCTGTCATAGATTTACTTAGTGATTTCTCCACTTTAGCACTTTCAGGGTTCTCACCCAGATAATGAGAGTGTCTTCTGAATTGTAAGGTGCTGCCGTCATTACATTTCTGTTGCTGTGAACAGACACCAGGACCAAGGTAACTTCTAAAAAAACACCTTTAATCTGGAGTCCATTGTTCTATTGGGTAGTAGAGTTTATGACCATCAAGGTGGGAAGCATAGCAGCAGGCAGCTAGGCAGCCAGAGAGCCAGGCAGGCCGCATGGTGCTAAAGCAGTAGCTGGGCGCTGACATCTGATCCATGAGCGTGAGGCAGAGAGGGTGGGGAGGCCAGCATGAATGAACTAACTGGGATTGTCACAGTTTTTGAAAACTCAAAGCCCACCCCCAGTGACACACTTCCTTAGGCAAGGCCACACCTCCTAATTCTTTCCAAACAATGTCATTGCCACCTTTAACGGCAAACAATAATCGTAACATCTATAACAAAAGTTTGCTGTGAATACTTAATAATATATGAAGCACCTTAGTACAGTGCCTTAGGTGGTGTTATAGTCAGTGTTCATTGCTGATTTGATGGACTTTAGAATTATCTAGAAAACAAGCCTCTAGGCATACCTGAGAGGAGTTATCGAAATGAAAGATAGCCTTGGAGAATATCTGTGCATGAACTATCTTGATTAAGTTCTTTGATATACTAAAATCCATCTTAACTGTGGGTGGGTCAAACACCTCAGCAATGATAGGAGACAATAAGATGGAGAAAGGGAACTGAACACAGAAACTCATGGCTCTATGTTCCTTGTATCTTGGTGTAATGTGTCCAGCTGCTTTAAACTCCTGACTTCCTGCCATTGTGGCCCATGCCACAATATCAGTGTATTTTATCAATGCAAAAGGAAAAGAAACTAGACAGTTGGCTTTCACTGAACAATCTTTCAGTAGTGCTACTCATAGCAACTTACTGGTTTTAGTATTGAAGGCAACTTTATCACTCTGTCACTCTTACAAAACTGTACATTTCTGGCATGCTGGAAGTGTTAGCATGTTCCTTTTTACCAATTTTCTCATACATGTTCACTTATAGCGTAGTTACCCACAGTTTTGCCCTAAGATGATTCTGGTCTTCTCTATTGTTCTAAGTTAATGTCAGCCTTTCCTAGAGTCTGTAGGGTTGTGATAGCAAAAGCTGATGCAGCTGTATTTCCTATGCCCTGTACATAAGTCCTAATGCTGGCTCTTCACCTTTTATTCCATTTAAACATCATGCATTATTTCTGTTTGCAGCGGAAGTTCTGACTCTTAATTCCCAGGCCATGAACTGACCAGACAGAGACTGGCTAAGCCTAGTTGGTACAGATTACTCCAGTCCATCCATCAGACTGCTCTGATGCTCTCCCAGGGATCATTTAAATAGCCCAAGTCCCAGGCAACGCATCTTTCTCAAAATAACAATTCAATGCTGATTTCTGCTTACAAATAATAAATAACTATTAGAGAAGATCATGCTGATGAAATCTGAGTTAAAAGTTTTGCGAAGATGTTTCACGAAGAAAATCCTTTCCAAGTTTCATTGTTTACAGAAATCCAGAAAGTCAAAACTAACAATAAATTAAAGAAGCATTTCTCAGACACAGCTGCAAAAACATAACATTCCTACAAGAGAAAATGCTTGTATTAAACACAGCCATTTCCTCTTTATATACACAGTGACTTTTTTTTTTTTTAATCTACTGGGGAAAACACGATTATCTAGAGTGTAATGATAAAATCTTTCATTCTCCTGCTTTCTGAGTCGTATGCTTAGAGGAATTATTCAGACTGGCCTGCTCACTAAGTCAGTTAAGAGTATACCGTGAGTCTTCTCATCCCCAAGTCCTTCAGCAATTCAGTCATCTGGATTTGAGCTTTTGTTTTCCTATTCTCAATTCAATAAAATAAACTGATTTAGCTAAGCTGTAATTCTCCTGGATAGTTTACCATGTGATTCATAGAAACAGCAGAGATTGCATTAAATATGCTGTCAGTTTGATTTACTTGGAACATATGGAGCCAGGATCTCAGTACATGTTTGTACTACCTCAGTCACTGTACGGTATACCAGCTATGCCATAATTATGTGGTCATTGGCTGTCAGACTCAATTGTCTGCTTTTTACGTTAAAGTTCATGAGTTAAGCATCAAAATATGCTCAACTGTTTGTGAATTAATTTATGCTTCAGCAAATTGCACTTTGTTGTATATGTTTGTTGTATATAATTAAAGGCAAATGTAAACACTGAAAAACTAAATAGTCTAGAAGATAAACGACAATCCTTTTGAAAATTGAAAAAAAATGATTCAGATCAATTAAAAGGTACTAACACAAAAACGCAAAAAAAAAGTATTTTTTTTATCCTGAATTAGAAATATAATCAAACCAAAAGTTTTGAATGGAACTGTAATCCTTTATTTACCTCATGACAGAGAATGAATTCGAATCTTTTTAAAATACAGTATAAAGTTAGAAACCTCTTATTTTTTTAAAGTACTAATCTTGGTTGCATTGTGTGTAAGAACTTTTCTTAGAATGGATGATGTACCCTTCATAACCTAAAATACTTCATGCGTATTCATTTAAATTCCAAAGAGGAACTCATTATCTCATCCAAAAAGAGAATTAATGATCCTTAATCGTTTCCCATGACATTTGTCTTTGTCCCTTCTCAACTGTGAGGATAATTTTAAGCAATACAAATGTTTCTGTTCATGCTTTTACATCTAAAATCTCACACACGATTACGGGATTGAAAAGAAATCATTCTTTCTATTCTTGGTGATGAATTCTCCATTCCTCTTTCATATATGTCAAAAAAAAATGTACCCGAGTTCATTTTCTACATTCGTAGCATATTTTTAGAAATAAAACTAATAAAATGAGTAAGTGAATACTTGTTGAATCATACAGGAAAAAGTACTGATGATGAAGTACTCCATTATCCATTACAGTGATTTGGGGGTCTTTTGTTCAGCACAATGGAAATTATGCAAAGCAAATGGAATGGAGTTCAAATAGAACTTCCCGTCTACTCAGTTCCCTTAACTCTGAAGAGATAGCTATTCCGTTAAGATATGATAGGATGAAGTGAATGCAAATGACCTAATCCAGAGTCTGACACCTACTGCTGCTGCTGCTACTACTCTCTCTGCCACATACACACACACACACACATACATACATACATACATACATACATACATACATACATACATATACACAGCACTCATATACATGCACAATTGCACAGAATTGCATGCTTTTGATTGAACTGGACAGATAACTCATTCAGTAAAATCCTTGCCATATAAACATGAAGACCTGAGTTCATATCCTTGTAAAAGGCAGGTGTGTAGGCTTGAATTTATAACGTAATATTGGGCTGGCATAAACACTTACGGTTTCCCAGTGTGTGCTGGCCAGTAGGTGTGGCCAGTCAGTGAGCTCTGGGATCCAAGAGACAGAGAAATTGTCTCAAAAAATAATAGAGAGAATAATAGAGGAAGGCATGGGATTTCAACTTTTGGCCTCTCTGTGCATGTATGTGTGGCATATATATACACAAACACACATCTACAAATACATGACACATTTTTAAAAACAATCTTCTATTTACTACAAAAACAAATCAGTTTAATTTTTTAACTTTTTATTGTTTTTTTGTGGAATTCACATCAATCCCATCCATCTCCCCATCCCTTCATATCCACCCTCTACCTTTGCCACCTCCCCTCCAAAACTAAAATAAAATTAAATTAAAAAATAACAGACATAAAATATATATAACAAAATCCTCAGTGTGGAAGCTGTAATGTGGGCCAGTGAGTCACACAATATACCCTTTAGTCCATATATCTTGACTTAAAAGTTTTCAATGCAAAGAGTCTGGTTTGAGGCATCTGGCTTCTGCTACATCCCGGATACTAGGCCTCACTGGGACTCCTCCTGGATATCTTGTTGACCTGTGTCATGGAGATCTTGTAGCTTTGGATCTGCAGGACTGGCCCCTTCACATGCTCCAGCAGTTCATAGCTGAGGTGAATGTTGGGGTGGGCAAACTCATAGCCCTGGATCTGGGCCTGGGCAATTTGACCTTTTTAATGATAAATTTCAAATCATATTCATAAATTCTCCCTTTCTAATCTTTTAACAGTGTTTTGAGTCACCTAACCCTATTCATTTTAAGCCAGTTTTATAACTTTTATGACATGTTTTTCTCAAATCCTCAATTTCTCCTGACTATTCTTAGACTGAGGAAGAGGATTTGTGGTCAGAGTGGCTTGTTTTCATTCTTTACTTTTTTAATTAAATTTATCTGTTTCTTTTACTTAGCAACCACAGTTTCCCCTCTCTCCTCTCCTCTCCTTCCCTCCCCCCACATCCACTATGCACCCTCCCCCAATACACTCCTCCTCTGTTGTTGATCAGAAAAGGACAGGCTTCCCATGGATATCAATCAATCATGGCATATCAAGTTGTGGTAACACTAAGCATGTCCCCTTGTATTAAAGCTGGGCAAGGCAACCCAGTATAAAGAATAGGTTCCCAAAAGTCAGCCAAAGCATTAGGGACAGCCTCTGCTCCCACTTCTAAGAGTCCCACAAGTAGACCAATCTACACAATTGTCACATATATGTAAAGGACCTAGGTAATTCCCATGTCGGCTCCCTAATTGTCTGTTGAGAATCTGAGCTCCTATGAGCCCAGGTTATCATTTCTGTAATTTTTGTTTTTGTTTTTGTTTTTGTTTTTGTTTTTGTTTTTTTAATGCCCTTTACCCCTCTGGCTAGTACAATCCTCCCTCCCTCTCTTAAGCAGATTTCCTGAGCTCGGACTAATGTTTGGCTATTGGTCTATTAATCTGTCTCCATCAGTTACTGGATGAAGGCTCTCTGATGACAGTTGGGGTAGTCACGAACCTGTGTGTATAGCAGAATATCGTTAGGCATCATTATAGTGACATTTTCTTTTTCTCCAATCATGTTTGGTTCTATCCTAGGTCTTGGGGCTATCCAGCCTCTGGGTTCTAGCACTCCAGGCAGTGTCAGGGTTTGGCTCACTCTCGAGGCATAGGTCTCAAACTGGGCTAGTCATTAACCAATTAGCTCACTCTCACAGTCTCCATGCTACCCTTGCCCCAGCACATCCCATAGGCAGGACAGGTCAAAAAGGTTGTATGGCTGGCTAGTATCCCAGTCCCTACACTGGAAATCTTGCCTGGTCACAGTTGATGGCCAGCTCAGGCTATGTATCCTCTATTGCTAAGAATTCTAGCAATAGGTTTCTATCTGACCCCTAAATATTCTCCTTTTCCAGTCATCTCTTTCAGTATCCGCCCCCCTCTCATTCCCCCCTCAACCCGGATCGCCATGTTCCCATCCTCACCTGTTCCCAGTCCACCCGCAAGATCTCTTCTATTTCCCCTTCCCAGGGAGTTCCAGTAAAGTATAACCAAGCTACAATCCACATACCCAAAGTGGCTAGGCAACAAGGAAGGCCCAAGGTGCTATCTTTCATTCTTATTCTCATTCCATATTTTATTTGATATCTAGCCTGCCCTGGCAACCTCTCTCTCTCTCTCTCTCTCTCTCTCTCTCTCTCTCTCTCTCTCTCTCTCTCTCTCTCTAACTGAAGTTCTGAGAGCAGGATAATGCTGTGTTCGAAATGTTGATGTGTTGATGTACCCTAGAATTCACATTCTGAAGCCTAACCCCTAATATAAGCATATTGCAGCCTAAAACCTTTGCCAAATGACCAGGGCATGAGGATAAGGATATCACAAATATTTTAGTGCCCTCAAAAAATAGATGCCAACAAGTCCACTCACTCTTTCCTGCCATGTGAATACCTGGGAAATAAGCTGTTATCTATGAGGTAAACCTTTACCAAGCAGCAAATCTAGCAGAGCTTTGACCTGCACTTCTCAAATTCCACAAGTGTGGGAAATAAATTCCTGGGGTTTTTTGTTTGTTTGGTTGGTTTGGGGTTTTTTGTTTGTTTGTTTGTTTTGTTTTTTGAGGCAGGGTTTCTTTGTGTAGCGTTGAAGCCTGTTCTGGAATTTGCTCTGTAGACCAGGCTGGCGTTGAAAAATTTCTGGTTTTTTATAAGCTCCCTTGTCCATGGTATTATCATAGATGCCTGAATAAGCAAATTGAGGAAGTGGTGGTTCAATTATATTCAGAGGCATACTTTATTTCAGACACCATTATCGTCCTCACGAATTGATTTTCTCCAATATAGTAACTGTGTATACAAAGCATACAGTCTTCTTGCAGTTGATTCAACTGTAGTTCAGGATTGAGAACTCATTCAGAGAATAGCAGCTGCATCTCTGCATGGTTTCATGTCCTAGTTTTGTTTCTTGTGATGAAATACCATGACAAAAACAAGCTGAGGGAAAATTTTGTTTTCTTTTTTCTTTCTTTTTCCTCTTTTTTTTCTTACAATTCCAGCTTTCAAGATTCAAGGCAGCAAGTACTTGAAGCTGCAACATCCATAGACAAGAGCAGAGAGCAATGAATAATATAATATAATATAATATAATATAATATAATATAGTACAAGCATAGTAGTACCCAGCTCTCTTTGTCTACTTGCAATTTATTTATGACTCCTGCCAGGGAATGATGCCACCCATAGAGGGAATGTCTTTCTACCTCAATTGGCAAAATCAAGATAATCCCCAATCCAACACTGACTCTCCCTTCGCAGGTAATTTTAGATTGTGACAAGTTGAAAACACTAGCCCTCTGTGATGGCTGATTTTGGTTGTCAATCTGACTACATCTGGAATGAAATACACCCAAGCAGTCTGGGCATTCTTGGGGATTTTTATGATTGGATCATTTGAGATAGGAAAGACCCACCCTAAATTTGGAACCTTCTGGTGGTGTGGTCCACATGAAAGGACATGGAAGAAGGAAGCTTTTGGTGTTCACCCACCTGTCTCTACTCTTACTAGCAAGTTCATCCATCCTGCTGCTGAGGCATGCCTTCACCGGCATGACACTCTACTGTTTTGGAATTCCAATGTACACTGAAGACATGCAGTTCTCTAGGAATCCTGTAAGAGTCCGGGACCTGACTGCGACTGAGGGAACAGCAAACCTTGTGAACTAAACAACTCCTGGATTCTTAGGCTTTCCATAAGGAAACAGGCATTGTGTGACTAGCCAGACAATGGAATGTAACTCACTCTTAAAAAACCCATATGTCTATATCCCATATGTGTATGTATACATACATAAACACACGTACATATGTATGTATGTGGAAATGTATATATGTATATATATATACATATATACACACTAATTCTATTAGTTCTGTTCCTTTTGTTAAAACTATGTCCATGTCAGAATTAGGCAAAGAAAGAAATTATCAAAGGGCAGTGGGGGTGTGTGAAGATACCTAATTATCTGTATCTAAATATTTTGTCTGGTTGTACCTAACATTCCAGGGTTACCTCATTGTTTCCTAGATAGAGCCAGGAAAGACATCATCAGCAACATGAAATATCCCCAAGAACTATATACAACATGGCAGTTCCTTTTGAGTCTACAAGATTCAGATCCCATGTCATGGAAGAGTCTTTCTTCATTACTTCATTGGCTTTGTTTGAGGAATCCTGCTGGTTCCTCATTTAATTGTTGGCCCAGCTCCCGCTGGGTACTAGAGTTGTAGTGGCAGACTCATACAAGGTTTTGTTGTTTTGTTTTGGTTTTGCTAGAATGTCTTCATTGTTCAGAATCTAAGTAGATTAAAATATAATATATAAAACTATATAAGCATACTCCAATTTTTCCTTTCTATCATCATTATTTGGGACTGCTATTACTTAACATGTCAATTCAGTGACTTGCAACTATCAATGACAGCCATGCATTAACATTGCAAGTATGGAAACTAATATTTTTGTCTTGTCCTTGGGCATTGTCAGTTCCTGTGTGTTGTGCATAGAATTACTGGAATGACTTTCACAGCAGGGGCTTCAGTTTTTAATAAAAGTGAGTCTTAATTTTAATTATGGCAATTAAGATCTTCTCCTTGGCAGGAAGACTACTGCTTTGCAATCTTGAGCTTTGAT
The DNA here is from genome assembly GCF_003668045.3 of Cricetulus griseus. NCBI lineage: Eukaryota > Metazoa > Chordata > Mammalia > Rodentia > Cricetidae > Cricetulus > Cricetulus griseus. Next base: position 21,603,467 of record NC_048597.1, read on the forward strand.
TTGAATATTCCACTGGGCTGAAGAGAAACCCTACTCCTTGGATGACGGTTACCTCAGACCCCAAGATGACTAAACTTATACCAGTGATGTGCAGGGAGCATCACTCTTGAAGACATATTACCGCTCATTTGTAGATAGACTCTGACTCTCCTCACATCTTAGGAAGGAGAAAAATCAGTGCAGAAGAAATGACTGTGTATCTCTGTGGAAACATTGGCTGGAAGGATTTTGTCACTGTAATTTATTGAGAATGAATATTACACTCCAGCGAGGGTATATACTCGAACAATATGTTTTAAACAAATGACATGTTCATTTTCTCACTTTCTATATGTGATCCACTTAAAGAAGAAAATGCACACAGGAATTAAAACTGCCAAAATGCTGAGCCTTGTGACAGATCTATTTCTGTGGTAGATCTAATTAAACCCGGAATTTTGCAATATTTTCACTGACATCATTTATGTTGTAATTAACACTTTTTACTGGTAAAGACTGTTGTTCTCAGATGAAGTCCTTCATCTTGTTGTGGTTATAACTACAAAACTGCAACAATAAAACCATAATTATGAGAATTTCTTAGCCACAAGTTTACACAAGAGACTGCTTTACATATGAGCAAAAGTAAAAGGTAATTAAATGCAGACGGGTATAAGGCTGTATGTAGACTTGTGGATTACTGACTAGTGTTTCTATCTTGCTGGCATTTTAACATTATTTGCATGTGGCAAGCTATTTGATGATGGCATTATTGTAAACCTATAAAAATGTATATTTTGAGCAGATGGAGCTGCAAGCTACAACAGAGTGGATGACACAGAGTAGTCAGAGTGATATATAAATATTATGATGACATCTGGAAGTCTGTATAATTTATATAAACCGCCATAACAACTGCAAACCTATGATGGATAGATTGATATATATTGATATGGATACACACACACACACACACACACACACACACACACATATATATATGTGTGTGTGTGTGTGTGTGTGTGTGTGTGTGTATACATATATATATATATAGAGAGAGAGAGCTTCTGAGATATAAAGTATTATAGTTTAGAAAATACACATCCAATAGACAATTTAAAAACTTATTACTTCTATATTTGAAATGGTTATATTTTTAAGGTCTATGTTTTATCTTATTTTGTTTCTGTAGTAAACATTACGGTAAAACCAAACCCCACTTATAGCAATTTTCTTTTGACATGGAACAAGGTTAGAACACATAAGAAAACCTGATGTTTTCACCTTACAGTTCATCCTGAAAAGTTAAGAGAAAAAAAAAGAGACATTCTTATGGAATGGTTTGATCAGTTCTATTGATGGGCTGAGATAAAGTGTGCTGGGAACCATACCTCAAGTTAGCACAGCAGGCTGACAGCAAATTTGCTGTGGATGATGCTAATTCATCATGAAAGAAATTAGTGCCAATTTGATTAGGAATCACCCTTCAATTTGAATTCCAAAGGCTAATATATCCTGTCATGGTTACAGCTTCATCTAGGATAGCGGAATTAAGCATAAAAGGTTTAGGAAAGAAAAAGAATGATTGCAGAGATGTCCTCTTCCTTTGATTTGTGACACTTTTAGGGCCAAGAGATGAACACCAAAGAGGATGACACATCCTTTTTTACAGATGATAAGAAAATATGCATTTTCTCCACCTACAGAGCATATTGGTGACTTATCTGAATGCACCGATAAATGTCTCCAGATTCAGAGAGTAAATTATTTCTAATTTAAAAAAAAAATGTATGAAACATATTAGAATTTTAAAGACTTCCGAGGCTTTAATTATCTTATTTTATGTGTGTGTGGAATTTCTGCCTGTCTGTATGTGTGTACCACTTGCATGCCTGCTGCTTGTGGTAGCCACAAGAAGGCACTGGGTCCACTGACCTGGACAGATAGATGGTTGTGAGCTACAATGTGGTTGCTTGGAATTGAATCCTGGTAGGGAGAGACCCTGATTACAAATACCAAATGGGCATGGTCAGAGGTATGTAGCAGGGTGTAGATAAGAACAAGGGGAACCAGTGCGTGCTCTCTCTGGGTTTAGCCAGCACTAGAAAGCATTCTGGGTCCGAACAGCTCAGAGTGCCAACCTGGTCTCTGATTTCTCGTGTGACTATATTCTCTAATAAATTACTGGTTCATAACCCATCTCTGATTCCATTTGTAGTCCTCCATAACTGGTGTCAGGAGTGGAGGTTTCACAAACCCCTCCCCATCGGAGTCCTCCTTGGCTGACGCAGACCCACCAGGACTGCCTTGCTTGGGACTCTCAGTACAACCTTGTTCCCATCCCCATCCCCATCTGCGCCCCTCCCCCATGCCGCTTTTGGCCGTGGTGGGCAGTACCTGTAATCAGGGTCTCTCCCTATAAACCCTGGTCTTCTGGAAGAGTCTTCAGTGCTCTTAACCTCTCTCCAGGACCCTAATTGTTTTAATTTTTATAACAACTAAAGGAAAGTAACGGAAACTCAGGGTCTCAAGAGTCCAGGCTTCACAAGCATGCTTTAAGTATGCTAAACATTAGGGTGTCCTTCACGGGGGAAATTATTCTCCAGTCTAACTCTGACCTGTTCTCCTTCCATCACAAGCCTGAAAGATCCTTTTGAAGTTTTGAAAAAACATTACAAACAGATCTTAACACAATGCTTCCTTCACATAGACACCATATACACTTGCCCTGTCCTATTTTTTCCGTAGCGCAGTTCTCACTACCCGCGTTTTCCAAGTGCTTGCTTTCACAGTAAGAAGAGAAGCTCTGTGGAGGTGACCAGGTCACCCTGGACCTCAGTAACACCCGGCACATACTGTTGGTAATAACTAACATTTGAAGAGTGCTTTCCGTATCTTCATCCATTTCACTGTTTGCTTCTTCACTGGAGATATGAGGAAGCCAAATCTTTGAGAGGGTTAGTGATGTCCTCATGATGACAAAGATGACAAAGAGCAGGTAGGAACCTGAAGTCAAGAATCAGAGTCTGAACCTCAACCACTGAGTTGGAAATCCTCAAGATGGGCTTGAGTCGGAAGATGGGCGAACCAAACATCTATTTTAAGCCTGGTGTGTGCTAATGAGACACACGAAAGTGGCTTATGGGAGGTGGCATAAGGTCCATGCTTGAGCCACTGCAGGAACTGAAGGCAGGAATCTGGAAGCAGGAGGAATGTGGCTTTACTGGTTTTCTTGCTCTGGCTTGGTCAGCTACCTTTGTTAAACCGTTCAGGCCCACCTGCCTAGGGATGATATCTCCTGTAGTGGCCTGGACCCTTGTACATCAATTAGCAAATAAGAAAATGCATGACAGATGTGGCCACGGTCCAGTCTAGTGGTGATACTTCTTCACTTGAGTGACCTCATCTCAAGTTGGTTCTAGGTCTCTGTCAGGCTGACAGTTGAAGCTAACGATGACAGCTGGCATAGAAAATAAAGACTTTGATGAAAAATCATTTTTGTCTATCACCTTCTTTTGGAGTTCTGATCCTTTCAAATATGGGTTTTGCCAAATCTGTAGTAATTAATTTAAAGTATGGATAAAGATACAAGTTTAATCAGATCAGCTATTTAAAATTTCCCCACACATCTTGGTGAAGAAATCTTACAAATGATGGATTTGGGCTTTGTTCCCTTCACAAACTGATGTAAATGATTTGTTTGTTTGTTTGTTTCAATGAACCAACTTGCTAATTTAGGTCATGTTGGCCATTCTAGGAAAACAAGACATCTACTCAGTTATTTAGGTCTAGTGTTATACCTTGTAAGTTCAAATACATGAATTTCAAAATGGGAAAAATGATCTCCAATCCAGCCAGCACTCTGGTTGTAGTCTAGAGGGAAATTGAGAGTTTTCAGTAACCACTAGGTTTTCATTAGTCAAAATGATAAATTTCCAATGTAGAACTACAACCAGCCTCCAATGGCATGGCCCTGTTTTCCATTGGCTTGGTGTTGATGATTTAGAAATAGCAAGTGTATGATATATATGTTATGTATTTATAAGTTTAAAATTAAACATGCATGGGTAACACACACACACACACACACACACACACACACACACACACACACCAGTTTATGTGAAAAGAAAACCATGACGACCATTTCCTGCCTCCATCACAAGCAGTACACAGATCTCAACACACACAGTTTTCTTTTCTACAGTTTATAATCTGTTTTCAGAAAGTTGCTTGTCTGTCTTGCTCTACTAGCTGGTTGGAAACTGCCCTCTGTGTGGTATGCTTTTCTAGACTTCAACTCTTGTCTGATCTGCAGGCTGGAACAAGATGAAAAATGGACTGCAGAGTATTTGAGATTGGGGACAACCTGGAGTTTTATTTATTCCACTTATAGCCCTCACCAAAAGTAAGGCATTAAGGACTGGAGTGATAAATAACCAACATTTTAAATTAAAAATACATAATATGCCAGTTTCTTCTAACATAAATCTTACCCTGTATATTATGCCAATAACAAGGATTTATGAAATGTTGGTACTTTAATATTTGAAGTGTTCAACCTATAGAAACCCTGATACACTGGAAAACATTTTTTAAAAAATGAAAGTTTAATATTTAATGTGATCTTACTTATTCATTTTATAGCCACTACTCACTACTGATGTCTCTAAATAAAGAAACAGTAATATATTTATTTTCCATGTGAAAAAATCACATGTACTCAATTTGGACTGTATTTATTTCTATCAGCACAACTATATTTCAAATTATATATAAGATAAAAAGCGAAAACTTTGTCATGTAATAAGACAATCTTTTCAATCCTGCCAACTGTTGAATGAAACATTCAGTAAAAGAAGTAGTTCAAAGAATGGCATTTCAATATGTTCTGCATACATATATTTTAGACACCTTTCTAGACTTAGCTAACAACACAATCTGTTGAAAGATTTTCTTTAATGATAGCTTGTTTCTTGTCGTTGGAGAAAGGAACACTTCATGTAAGCTAGAACGAACTTGCTTTGATGGAGTCTTCTTTTGAGTCAGACATGTTACTATATTACTTTGAAAATAATATAAACAATCTGTGCTGGCTAATTTTATGTCAATTTGGCACCAGCTAGAGAAATTTTGGAAGAGGAACCCTCAATTGAGAAAATGCCCCCACCAGACTGACCTGTCAGCAACCCTGTTATATATTTTCTTGGATGACGATTAATGTGGGAGGGCCCATGCCACAGATGCCAACCACATCCCACAGATGCCAACCATTCCTGGACATATGGCCCTGGGTGCTATAAGAAAGCAGGCTCAGAAAGCCAGTGAACTGCACTCCTCCAGGGCCTTTGCTTCCGTTCCTGCCTTTGGCTTCCAGTTTTGGGTTCCTGCCCTGACTTAACTCCTGATGGAGTATTACTTGAGAGTTACAAGATAAATAAACCCTTTCCTTCCCAAGTAGCTTTTGGTCATGGTTCCTTATCACATCAATAGAAACCCTGAGGTTTCTGGCCGGGCAGGTCCCACCACCATTCTCTGCCCCAAAGAAACACAAAGATGCTATATTAATACAAAGCTGTTGGAGGCTACTTGAGCTTCTTATTCTTAACCTCTAACTACTAATCTACATATTTCCATGTGTTCTTGGCCTCCTGGGAATACCAGACCTGCAACTCCTTTGCCTGCTGTTACATAATGACTGCTCAGCTACTCTGCAGACAGGCTTTAACTTTAACATAGTAAAATTATATATAACACAACAGTTATTAAGCAAGAACTATAATTACAATATTTAGTCCATTAACATTTGGCAAATTTAAAGAAAACATTCTATCATCTATCCTATCTTTGTGAGTATAAAGTATTATATGTAACTTACCTTTTAGCATAACTAATAAAAACATAACTATAACTATATGTCTTCAACTCCATCAAACTCCACAGAAGGATAATACTCTAGAAGTGACAGAGACATCTCACTGTCTGGTCAGTCACCCAAAGTTTCCCCAACGTTGGACAATCCATCTTCAGCCCATAGGCCACAGTGTGTCTGGCAGTCTTCTCAGTGAAACAAGAAATTTGAAACTGTCCACCTATATTAGCAGTTTGTCAGTCATTTTTCTCTGCGTCCTGCAGAAAGTTTGGCAGACCCCTCCACAAAGCAGGAACCCCTCAGGACTGTCTTATTTTGCAAGTTCAACAGTCATTTTCCTGTGGTTCTTTCATGTCCAGTCTATCAAACAGTCCAGGCAAGAGCAGTTTCTTGCCCAAATGGCTAGTCTCACCATATTGAAAGCAAACTCCATAATGAGTATCTTCAATGCCCATCTTCCTGGTAGACATAATTGGTGTTGCCAGGAGCAGTTTGTCTCACTGTCATGAAAAACCCTAAACCATTTTAAATGCCATATTCTGTAGGTCTTTGAAAGGTTTGAAGAATATCTACCCATCTCAAATACATCTCGGTATATCTAGAAAACCTAACTAACCTAACTACAAGTTTTGACTACTATAGGTGACTGTATACAAGCTATTTAATTATGCATTATATTTTAAAAGATCAGTATAAACACAATACCTAAACAAGAGGAGAAATTTACATATAACAAAATTGATCTTAAATTTATATCAAAAAAGGAAAATCCATTCCAATACAAAGTATTCATTTCTATATCCTATTTCACTTTTTTCCTTTAAAAAGAGACTGACTGTGATCATTACCACTTATAACCAACCCCATTTAAATGTAAGCAAACATTTATAAACAATATTTGGGAATGTGGGTGTCGTTCTCTCCAACCTGCTTCCTGCTGTTTGGGGGTGCTGTCTTAGGGATCCTAAGAAGACACAGAAACCTGGCCAAGTCCTTGTTGTAGTCTGCAAAGCTGCATGATTTCAGCTGTTTTAGATGCTGGATCACCTGGGACACTGCTTCAGGGGGTCTTACTTTATCAAACCATATTAGTATGGAAGGAATACATAGTTTTTCTTCTTTTTTTGTGGAAACAAAAATAGAATCTCTTTTTCAAAGTAATATATCCTTAAATTTAAATTTTGAAGTCAAGGCATTTTTGAAATATAAAAGTTGAATTAATCCAGCAGCATTTCTTTTAAATAGCATACAGTATCCAGACTCTCTGTGTATTTTCCATCTTTTCGTGACTTACTGATTATTATTATTATTATTTCTTTTACTTTTATTTTTTCATTTTTTGAGACAGGGTTTCTCTATGTAACTTTGGCTGCCCTTGAACTCACTTGCAACACCAGGCTGGCCTTGAAATCACAGAGATCTGCTTGCCTCTGCCTCCCAAGTGCTGGGATTAAAGGTGCGTGCCACCACACCCAGCAACTCTATTTCTTTCTCTCTTTTTTAATTACTTTATCCTGTTTCTTTTCTCTAACAAGCCTCTGTATATTTTTAAACACACTGTAAATCTTTTAAAGGTTTTGAAAGACCCCAGGCCCCTAAGGGGCACAGGGTCCCGAGGAGCCCCGGGACTCAGAAACCAGACCAAGAGCTGCAAAAGCAAGAGGGTTTATTGAACAAATGCGCATTCGGGTGTCAGCAATACCAGGAAAGCTGCACACCCCAGCATGGGGTGCAAGCTCCTTATATAGGAAAAAACCGCAGATCAGCATACAGGCAAGGGGCACAAAGTGATTGATTACAAAGTATGATCTCATGTTAGAGTGGTCACCCAGGTGTGACCTGCTTTTTTACAAAGGAAAAACCAAAGAATGTACCCTGAAAAGTCCTTGATTGTTCTGTTGGCAAGCCAGGTGTGACCCAAAGAGGGTTGTCTTGGCGATTGCCCCCGTCTAAACCATAGGATGTGCCCGGGGTTGGGGCCAACTTGCTTGTAATGGGCCAAGGCCTGAGGGAAACTTTTTCTCTCTGTGAACTAAAATCTTTCAAACCTTTTTCTCTCAGCAAACTAAAATCTTTCAGTTTTTCTTCATCTGAATCTGTCTTTACTGTAAATCTTTACCTTTTTCTGGCCACCTGTCTTTTATCTGCTAAACAACATTGCTAAAATTAAAGTGGCGGCTGTTTTACCCACTGGCTTCCCAACACTGAGAGCTGTGCTCAGTGCCTCAACTCTAAAATCTGTATGAATAAAAGCTAAATCTTTTTAGCTTGCAGCATGAAGGTTATTGCTGCCACCAGCTTTTTTTGTTGTTGTTTGTTTGTTTGTTTCAGGGCCTCTTAAAAGAACCCTGTGGTCAGGAAACCTCCCTTAAAGGAGCTTCAAGAGTCTCTGTTTGTCACTAGCAAAACAGAGCTCACCCAAGAAAATGCTGCTACCAAGAAGCTGTGCTTGCCTCTTCTGTTGTTTTTTTTTTTAATCCCTTTTTAAATTTTATCACATTTTAAGTAGAAACTCATGCCCCAAGTCCAGTTGCCATTTTTTAATGTAAGGTTTCTGGCCCAGCAGGTCCCTCTGCCCTAAAGAAACACACAGACACTATACTAGTATAAAACTGTTAGCTTGTGTAACTTGGGCTTCTTATTCTTAACCCATAACTACTAATCTACATATTTCCACATTGTCTTGGCTTACCGGGAATGCCGGACATGCAACTCCTTTGCCTGCTACGTGGTGACTGCTCAGAGACTCCTCAGAGAAGAGAGGCAAGTCTCAGCAGAATGATGAAACAGAAGTGGGCTAGGTTGCAGATTCATTAGCTGGCATGGAGACCTGTGAGAGGAAATAATTACAGAAAACTGAGTGAGAGGAGAAGGCAGGGTAAGGACTGAGGGTAGAAAGCCAAAAGATTGTATTATGAGAGTGATTTGCCTGATTTCAAGTAGGAAGTGTTTCACATTTTCTATACAGATTAGAAAATGCTAGACAAAGGGAGATTGAAGCTGTAAGACCCTCGGAAAGCCCAGGCTTCCAGAATCTTAGCCCAGGACCTCAGCCACCCCAATCACAGAATGGAGGCGAAAGCTTGATGCAAATTGCATGAGGCTTTATTGTAGTTTAACGAGCTAACCCCATGTTAGCTCGTGTCTTTGACCCACCCACCATGGCAGATGGATAGGAAAGACAGTTTGAAGCCGCTGCGCACAGATATTTTTTTTTTGGGGGGGGGTGGTTCGAAACAGGGTTTCTCTGTGGTTTTTTGAGGCTGTCCTGGAACTAGTTCTTGTAGACCAGGCTGGTCTCGAACTCACAGAGATCCCGCCTGCCTCTGCCTCCCGAGTGCTGGGATTAAAGGCGTGCGCCACCAACGCCCAGCTGCGCACAGATCTTTATAGGGCAGCGTAAGGGGAGTGTCTAGGGGTATGCACAGGCTCAGGATTGGCGTGCCTCCAGGCTTGGAGGACTTGCCCTGTGTTGATTGGTCAACTGGTTGTTATGGCCCATAGGCCCTCCCAGGGTGGTTGCTATGCTCTCTACATCATTGCTGTGCGCTGTAAAGCACACCTAGAGCCGTAAAGCATAGCGCCACCAGCTTACTTCTGATTGGTTCCTTGTCACAAGGCAGGCATCTGACTTCTAAGTGACCAAGGCAAGGTTATGGCAAGCACGTGTTTGGCTGTTATGGCTGCCAAAATGGGAGCTAGTCCCTTCAAAGCTATTGGAGATGCTAAAGATTGCAGACCAACAAATCTCCTAGGAAAGGTGAGAGCAAGTAAAATCAAGAATATATTCTTTAAATGAAAGAAAAATAATCCTTTTTTATAAATTAGGTGAAAAGTCTAATACAAGGACCAGTGGAGGATAGGTCAACAGGTATTTGACTCGGGTCATGACTTTGTATTCAGTGAGATGGGAGGTGAGGCCATTTGCTAGGAGAGCAGTATGTAGGAATCAAACTTAGTAGTAAAATGTTGAGAATAATTACAGAAAGAAATGAAATGGGAGATGGCAAAAGACAATAGGAGGAATAAAGATTTAGCAAATAATGTTAGATAAAATGTTTTACCATGTGTATAGATTTTGTCATATTTTTGTCTATTTGATACAAACCTATATATACCTGGGAACAGTGAAGAATTATTTCCTATACCTTTGTCTTTGATATATTATCTTATCTGCTAATTGATATGGGAGGACCCAGGTGACTATGGGTGGTACTATCACTGGGCGGGGTGGTTCTGAGCTAGATAAGAAAGGTAGCTGAGCAAGCCAAGGAAAGCAAACCAGTAAGCAGCAGTCTTCCAAAGGCCATGCTCCATTCCTGCATTGAGTTCTTGTCCTGACTTCCATCTGTGATTGACTATAGCCTGGAAGCTATTGGGTGAAATAAATTCTTTCCTCCCTAAGTTGCTTTTGGTCAGAGTTTAATCACAGCAATGGAAACCTAAGAACAGAAATCGCCCATTTTACCATTTATTAGGCATTGTAAAACACTCTGTGAGATAATGCATCGAGACTGTTTGGATTTATCACATACCGACCAGTAGATTGCCTCTCTTCAATACCAGTAGAAACTTAGAGCTAACAGTGTCTCTCTGGTTGCCTGAAGTTCCTCCACTAAAATTCAGCCACTTAACTACAAAAAGCCTTTCCATTTTCACAACTTTCCCTCAAATTCTATTTATAAATTGAAAATCATCTAATAACCTGAGGACAAAGCCTTGGAGAAGGGGAAATTATCTATCATAGAAAATTAGACTCTAGGGATGATGAACAAAGTAGCTTCAAAGTGAAGTTTGGTCCTGGAGACCCTAAAAATGAACAAATAGCACTGTATTCTAATTGATATTACTCAGGTTCTTAAATTTTCACACATGTAAGAATCTGACTATTTATCCCAAAAACTACTCATTAAATATTGTCCTGAGAAGTACTTCTGTGTAGCTTAGAATTACTTTCCCCCAGTTTCTCTTATGAGCCACCCCTGGTGAAATCATGGGTATATTTGCCCTTGGATTTTTTTCTACCCATATAGGTTTTAAATTCATCCATCACTGTGTGTGTGTGTGTGTGTGTGTGTGTGTGTGTGTGGTGTTTCTTTCACACAAGCTACAGTGCACAAAGGATTGATTTTGCTGGCTGCAAGGTACTGTGCCCTCAATAGTAATGATAACTTGCCATTTTTATAAAATCTGACCTCCACAGTGCAGCAACAGGACTTCTAAAAAAGATCAATGTGCTATCTCAGACAAAAAAAAAATCCTAACACCATTAAAACCAAAGTTGATGAAGGTCATCCTGTCTTCTAAAACTCTAGTGAACACTTTCCAGTCACCAGTGGTAAAGGTAGAAGGACCAATATTGTTATTTCCCAGTGACCTTGGAGAGACCTGTTCATTTAGCAGAACACTGTGAGAATTGGACTATGCATATTGTGTGAAGAAGAACAAATGTGCTTTGCATAAATAAAATGGGAAGAGCACAGAAAAGAGGCCTGGGAGATTTGAGGATGAAACAAAGTGCTTGAGCAGGAATAAGAAAGACTGATTTATGGCCTCTGAGTCCTTGTAGTGCAAGGGGTGAGAACATCGGTAAGACATGATTAAAATCCAGTGCAGTGGGCTGGAAGACAGACCCCAGAGTCAGGGTGGGTCATGCCCTATGAAAACTGTAGAAGTCACATGTATTTCAGGAGGATTTTCCTGCAGTAGTAAGATAGTGAACTCAGCCTGTTATACTCAAGTGTTTTTGGATAGGATGAATTCAAACGATGTCTAGGTTAGAACTTTGTAAGTTTTACAAAGGTTTACATGAGTTTAAACAGCAATACTTTGCTGACATTGTATTTTACACTTTATTATTTGTCAGTCACTGGGCTACCTGTCAAAACTACAAGTGAATGTGTATAATTTTTATCTCTACTTAACAAAGGTAGCTCTTTAGATTAGTACAGTTTTCAAGGCTGTAAGCAAATAATTGAGGCTGGGACCTTTTAAAGGAGATGTTTAATTAGATCACAATTTTGGAGATTCAAAGATATCACCAATGTTGTTAGCTCAAGTGTGGAGAGGCCCTTTGATTGTGGCACATTGAAGACAATCGTTTCAAGGCAAGAGTCTATGTGGGAGAACAGTTCACATCACAAGAAAAGAAAACCAAGGAAGGTGGGGGAGGTGAGGCTTGCTCCCTTTATAACACTCTCTCTAGAATCTTATAAGAACTGCCAGAACCTCCTCCAAAGGCATGCTCCCCAGCCACTTAGAAATCTCCAACTAGGTTCTGTTCTCAAATGTCTCCTCCCAGTGCCCAGTGTTGTCTCACCAAGGAACAAGTTCTCAACACAGGCACCTCAGGGTAAAGAGACCTGTTGTAATTTAAAAAAAGAAGTCATGAGACAGAGTTTGGGTGGAGGGGTTTTTTATTGGGGGAAAGTGAATGGGAAAAGAGGGGACAGGAGAGGGGAGACCAGCCTCTGGGGACAGGAGCTGCAGAAGGAGAGGGAGGGAGGGAGGGAGGGAGGGGGAGGGAGGGGAGGGAGGGAGGGAGGGAGGGAGAGAGGGAGGGAGGGAGGGAGAGAGGGAGGGAGGGAGGGAGAGAGACAGAGATGGAAGGTGGGCAGAGCCTTTTTAAAAGGGAATGCAGAGCATGTGAACAGTTGGTGCTCTTAGTGCTGCAGCTGAGGGCGTATCCTATCAGAACCCCAAGAAAATCCCTTAATGCTAACAACCACAGCTTCCCTAGCTTCAGCTTTAACTATGTGGTCTGTGCCATGGGTCTTTTTGCTCCATCTGCTGAAATCATTGAGTTGTTTCTGGCATCTGGCTAATATAAGCAGAAGTATCTACATACTATGCCCCCTACATATTGATCAATATTGCTCACTGATGAACACAATTATGGTTTACTAGAAATATAGAAAATAAACAATTTCTAAATTAGTTGACCTTACATTATATTTTATCAATGTACATGACATTCATCAGGAGGTTTAAAAGAGAATTTAAAAATTTTTTTAACAGATCTGGTATTAACATTTGTAATTCCTAGACAAAATAAAGGAATAAGAATTCATATGAAGCCTGGCAGTGGTAACACATGCCTGTAATTCCAGAACTTGGGAGGCAGAGGCAGGCAGAACTCTCTGAGTTCAAGGTCAGCCTGGTCTACAAAGTGATCTCTGGGACAGCCAGAGCTATTACACAGAGAAATCTTGTCATGAAAGGAAAAAAAAAAAAAAACAGAATTCATATGATGTCAAAATTCATAAATTAAACCATATCATGAAAGATACTTATTCAGTGATCAAAAATAATTTTAAATTGTCTTTCATTGCAAACTGACAAAGCATGACAGATGAACCTCACCATTACTTTCCTTAATATGGTTACTACTTAACTCAGATTACATTATTTGTGGCTTATTTAAACTGATAAATATTTATGTATTATCTTTAGCATTGCATTTAAGGGTGTTAGAAAAGTCCAAAAATATAACATTGATCCTAGGCAAAGTGTTTAATAAAAATTTTTAAAGCAAAATTACAACCTGCTCTGTGTTTTCCTTTAATTTCTCTGAGGTCCAGATTCTCATTTTAACTCACTATTGAATTAGGGAATGATTGAGGTATCCTGTGTTAATAGTTGTGCACTTAATGGGAAATGCTGCTTAGAATCTCCCAGTGAATCATCCGAATTTCCATGGCTAGATTAACATTTGTGATAGCCCATCAGCTTTTTAAAGACCATACTTCTGTTTGGTGTGTATTTCTGTCGAGCAGTCGTCGATGTCCTGGGGTTTTCCCATTTTTCTGTAACACATGAATTAGTACCAAAGTATACACAAAGGGACAGTTTGAAACCATCATCTAACTATTTATTTAGGAGAAATTAACTCATTTTGAAGTGAAAATGAAGTCGTATGCTGATAAAGGGGACAAAAGCCTTAAGTCAATATTTGAAGAGGGGGGGAGAGTGCCAACTGCCAATCTGCTAATCAGTGTGTCTGGATGTCCAAGAGGACTGTCTTTCACTGAGCATGCATTTCGTTCTCTGTTTATTAAATTTCAGATGGCTTAGTAAAACTGCCAACAAGAGGACTAATTGGTGCCAATTACAGGGTTTCCCTCAGAGGAATTGGAATGCGCCTGCACGATGGCTCCACACACGTGACTCATCGTCCCTCTGTTTACTAGGGATGATCAGCCACCTTGAGGCTCTTCTAGATGAAGTCACAATCTCTGATTTGTCTCAGATGACATTTGGTCTGAAGTTGGATCAATAACCCTTATTAGCAGAACTGACACAGGAGGTTTCCCAGAATTAGAATTTCAGTCTTCTCAATATTGCCATCTTGCAAGGATACAATATATAGATTCATAAGAAATAAGAATGCTATTTTGAAGTATTTCTGAAATGCTATTCTTGACGGTCTTTTTTTAGAAACTGCAAAAATAACACAAGCTGCCTGCTGTAGCACACATGTCTAAATTGGCATTGCCTAAAAGCATTGCTTCAGTCTAATTCTGAACGACACGTGTTATTTATAGTACTGTAATTTTAATGTAAACAACTGCTCATATTCCTAAAAGTGAGTGCTCTGCCTCCCCAGACCTCAACTAAAATGATATCTCATCTTTAAAACTTCTAAATATCTCTACAGTATCTTAATATTTTATTCTTATAGGTGTGAGGCTACTCCATTGCCAAAAGAAAACTTAGCTGTGCTGTCAACTTTGGAAAAAAGTATCCCAGTTTACCGTGTTGAGTTGGCATTGTACAAAAATTAACAGCCATATTGGTCTAGAAATATTGAACTTAATTTTTTTCCATTTGTACAGGGGTAACGCACTGTATTAAATATGTAAGGTCTTAAAAAAAAAAAAAAGAAGGGATTTTGAGAGCCCATCCCATGTGAAGGGATGCTCTCTTGACCTGGACACATGGGGAAGGGCCTAGGCCTGACCCAGGATGATGTGGAGACTTTGGGGAGCCCCTTTTGAGGGCCTTACCCTGCCTGGGGAGTGGAGGGGAGGATGGCTAGGGGCAGGTGGGATGTTGGGGGGAGGGGAGGGAGAGGGAGAGGGAGAGGGAGAAGTGCACAGTATACGGTGCACTGTAGCATGGGTTTCATATGTCTTGTCTAATTAACTCGAAGAGCAACTGGATCTTTTCGATCTCTCCTTCAGAATGAGGAAGTAGAAGCTAACTCTTTGGTAATGTCATCATGTGGAAGAGAACAAAGTATAGAAATGAACAATGACCTGGAGGGAATAACTAGCAGCTATGGAGCACAAAGAGTGGGTACTTCAGGTCAATGTGCAAGTATTTTTTTTACATGAATTAAAAGAAATGTGTGATTACATGAATATAAATAAATGTAGCAAGTACATTGGCTCTTTCCTTTTTACTTAAAAATATGCAGAAAACCCAGCCCTGTGGAATATTCCTTTAGATTATGTGAATATATATCACTATGATTGGCTTAATGAAGAAGCTGCCTGGCCATTAGTGGAACAGGATAAGGTTAGGCAGGAGAGCCAGACTAAGGACACTGGGAAGAAGAAGGGCAGAGTCAGAGGAGTCACCAGCATGACATGGAGAGGAAACAGGAGTTGCAAGATAAAGAGAGGTGAAGCCACATGGCAGAACATAGATTAATATAAATAGGTTTATTTAAGTTGTAAGAGCTAGTGAGTAATAATCCTGAGCTATCGGCCAAGCATTTCTAATTAATATTACGTCTCTGGGTGTTTAATTTGGAGCCAGTGGCCCTGACAAAAGACTCCGCCTACTCAAACCTTCTAATTGTGTGCCTATATCCAAGTATGTGACTTTGACTTCAAATACCTTTTCTGAGAGTATAATAGACATGATAAATGCTGGTAAAGGTAAAAAGGTAGGGAAGCAGAGGCTAAATTTCCAAAGATTTGAATGGAGAGAAAAATCCTGTGCACGCAAGGCATTTGATGTGACATGAAAACCCGGGAGTCTGGTAGGAAAATCCCTGGCTGGATTGGCCCAGAGAATATGCCCATCCCTCTCCCCACAGCAGGCTTTTTTGTCGTCCTTTCATTTGTTGAGCATTATGTCTCTCCAGACTAATATTTATATTTTATTCCATAGAACAAACTCTTCCCTCAAATAACATTGTTTGAATTCCTTTACCACTGTGCATCCCAGAACCTAAAATTCCTCTAAGGTAAACTTTATTTCACAAATTCAAAAGGTAGACTACAGAAATAATAAATGTCTGACATTTTATATCCAGAACTGACTTCAAATGATCATTGCACACTAGAAACTTGATAGATATTACCCTTTGTCATATCCCTAAAATGGTTTGTTTTGTTTTGTTTTTGTAAATTTAAATTCTTGGAAGTATACTTAAATCTATAGGGCTCTGAGCCCTTTAGATTTATCAGTAAGGAAATTGGGTAAACTTCATTTTATATTTGCTTGCATAAGGGAGCTGCAAAATATCTTCACAATGAAATAGCTAAGTCCATAGTATCTGTCATTGTAGCACCAACAATACAAGACCCAGAGACTGATATTGGGGTTCAAGCTTCAAGCTGAAGATCAGAAAAGCAAATCAGCCAAGCCACTAGCTCTTACTCTACCTCAGGCTGAAAGGGCTGAGCCTGTCTCCACAAGCTCTCACCAAGCCTCAGACTGCTGCCTCTCCTCAGTGTGGCTGGAGCCTGAATTCCAGCTCTGGGATCCTGTTCCTGTCTTAAATACCTCTCATGAGTTCTCAGATTAAAGGCATGAGCTGTTTTCACTCTTTTAGACTGATTCAATCTCATGTAGCCCTATGTGGCCTTGATCTCAGAGAGACCCATCTGCCTTTGTCTCCTGAATCATGGGATTAAAAGTGTGTGCCACCAAAGCCTGGCTTCTATGACTAACTAGTATGACCTCTTTGCTATTTTGATTTCCAGTGGCTTTAATAAATCATAAATAATATATCACCAAATGTCATGGAAAGTAGAGCAGAAAGAAGATGAGCAAACCTAGACAAAATATTAAAGAAGAGTGACCACACCTTTCCTAACTCTATGGCATTGCAAAATAAAATCAAGTGAAAGATTAAGTGTTTTTGAAACTAAGACCAGCATTTGAGAATTCATCTGCTACATTGGTTTTACAAATTAACATCTGTCACAATAACAGCAACAAATTCCAATCTAAATACAAGCCCATGTCTTTGACTTTAATTCAAGTTTCACTGATTCTGTTTACAATATATCACCTATTACATTTTGAGTTTCTCTTGGCCATAACTGTGACTATCTTTTGTACCCACCTTATATCTTTACTTTAAAAGCAGTGTTGTGTTTTTCTAAGAACCCTGATATAAATTGGATGGAATGAGAAGATTTCAGAAATACAAAAGTGTGTATTTAAAAGAGTCTCCTGAAATCTGATAATTCTTTCTAGGAATCTGGGGATGATTTTCTCCTTAATTAAGATAAAACATGGAAATCCACTAAGGGATTTCAAAAGCTACGCTAATGAGGCCATGAAAACTTCTGATGTCTGCCCAGATAAGGAAAATGCTGTCAGAGGTTTTTTTTTTTTTTTTTTTTTTTTTTTTTTTTTTTTTTTTTTTTTTTTTTTTTCTTTTGTGCCATTACACAACTATGGTCAACCATGGGCAAGTGAATTAACAAAGGGTATCAGTGTAGCTTATGCTTAGCAGAGGATAAAAAAAGAATTTAATTTTTCAAACGCTTTAAAAAAATATATCAAGTATCACATCAGAGTGGAATACATCATTCCCCTAAGCATATTTTCAAAGAACAGTGTAGAACAGACCTTGCATAGTGTATCCTACAGCTCTTTTCCCTCCCTCCCCCCAAAATGTTACAAAATGTCAGCAGAGAAAGGAGCCCCAACATGCTGGTATCTCGTCTTTAACTGCGTAATTTATATACTGGGAATTTGACATAAAGAAGAGATTTCAGTGTTGTAATAGAACATCACTTTAAATGTCAGAAAAATCCTTGGAGGGTTTGGTAACAAGAGCCGTTCAGCAAGAAATAGTCCATGTGCTACTGTACACTGAGAAGTGCTCATTAATGAGATGCAGAAAACATAAGAAACGAGTGTAGGTGCTTAGAAGATCTGCTGGTATTGTCAGAAGGAGAAGTGATCGTGCTGATTCATATGATACAGAAATGAAATAACAACGCTGGCCTGAAAACTATACTGCTCTATCAGTATTAGCTTAAAATATCCACCAACTTAAGCATCACAGCTTTATATCTCCTGATTTCACAAGAAAGCTTCACTTCTGAACACCACCAGTGGAAAGTAACACATGTGCCAATAAATATCCAAGGCCTGAAATAACCTCCCTCAACTGGCTAAGTTTAAAAAAAGAATTGTTAATTTAAAGAAGGGAAAGAAATACGGTAATTGCAAGACATTCTACAGGAATTTGCAACCTATTAATAATTTAAATATCACAAATAAGAATGAACCAAGTGAATTAACTGATCATTGAACACCAGTTACAAAATGAACAAATTAATATTTGAAAACGTACCCAATACCAATATTCATCTATCATGAGCCCTAATTCTAATTTATAAACATATAAGTTGTCTATACATGGTTTTTCCAAAGTATTTTTATGATATCTAGTATCCCAGTCTTATTAAAATATCCATTGAAACCCTGAGAATGCAGGCTAGCCCCAGGGAATGTGTTCAGCAGGCCTGAGGCCTAGTGTGACAATATCATATTCTGGGAACATCAAAAATATTGGTTTCAATCTTTTCAGTTCTGATAGAGAAATAATCTTGGTTTTTGTAAGCCTGGTGTCAAAGATGGTTAGCATGAAGTAACAGACTTAGATTATTGAGAACATAATTGACTAAAGTACTTAAAAACTCACTATGGTTTTTCACAGTTACACGAAAATAAGCAAAGAAAAAGCTCTTCATCTAAAACAAGTCTTTCTGCTTTTGAAAACAAAGCTCTAGAAAGATTTAATCAATCTTATATGGATTCAGTAAACGGGTGACACACACAGTTACACAAACACAAACAAATAGCCTTGAATGCATTGGCACAGGCGACAACTTCCTCAACAGAACACCCATAGTGCAGGTACTCAGATGAACAGTTAATAAATGGGACCTCATGAGACAGAAAAACTTCTGTAGGGCAAAGGACACAGTCAATAGGACAAAACAGCAGCCTACAGAATGGGAAAAGCTTTCCAGCAACTCCACATTAGGCAGAGGGCTAATATCCAAACTATATAAAGAACTCAAGAAACTAGACATCAGCAAAGCAAATAATCCAGTTAAAAATGGGACCTAAACAGAAAATTCTCAGTATAGGAATCTCAAATAGCTGAGAAACATTTAAAGAATTGTTCAACAACCTTAGCCATCAAGGAAATACAAATCAAAATGACTGAGATTCTATCTTACAACTGTCAGAATGGCTAAGATCAGTAACACAAGTGACAGCTCATGCTGGAGAGGCTGTGGATCAAGGTATGGATGCAAATTTGTACAGACACTATGGAAATCAATACAGCGGTTCCTCAGAAAGTTGGTAATCGATCTACGTCAAGACCCAGTTATACCCTCTTGGGCATATACCCAAAAGAAGCTCCATCCTACCACAAGGACACTTGTTCAACTGTTAATAGTTGCTTTATTCATAATAGTCAGAAACTGGAAAATACCTAGATGTCCATCAATGGAAGAATAGATAAAGAAAATATGGAAAAATGTGGTACATTTACACAATGGAGTATTACTCTGCTATTTGAAAAAAATGAAGGAAGGAAGGAAGGAGAGTGAAGGAAGGAAGGAAGGAAGGAAGGAAGGAAGGAAGGAAGGAAGGAAGGAAGGAAGCAAAGAAGGAAGGCAACATCATGAAATTTTCAGGCAAATGGATGGAACTAGAAAACAAAAAAATCCTGAGTGAGGCAACCCAAACCCAGAAAGACAAACGGGATTGGTGCCTAGCCCAGTCATCATCAGAGACCTACAGCCAAACATTAGGCTGAGAGAGCGTCTAAAGGGAAGATCTCTATCAGGTTCCTCCCTTGGAGCTCAGGGAACCCTGCAGAAGAGGGGAGGAGAAACTGTAGGAGCCAGAGATGGACACTAGGACACCAGGACCTACAGAATCAACTAAGCAGGACTCATAGGTGCTCACAGAGCCTGAAGAGGCAATCATGGAGCCTGCATAGGTCCACGCTAGGTCCTCTGCATATGCATTACAGTTATTGAGTGAGGGGATTTTGTGGGACCCCTAACAGTGGGAGTCGGATGTCTCTGACTCCTTTGCCTGCTCTTGAGCCTACCAAGTTGCCTCACCGAGCCACAGTATGAGAGTTTGTGCCTAGTCATATTGCATCTTGTTAGGCCAACGTTGATATCCTTGGGAGACCCACTCTGCTCTTTTCTGAAGGGAAATGGAGGAGCAGTAGATATGGGGAATGGGATGGGGGTGGGGACTTGGAGCTGTGGGGGTTGGGGAAACTGTGGATAGGATGTATTGTATTAACAAAGAATAAATAAAAACTAAAACAAGTCTTTTCTGATTTAACAAAAAATGAAAAGCTCTAGAAAAATTTAGTCAATAATATATGGACTCAATGAATAGGAGACACACATGGATACACACACACCGTCACACAGAAACACACAGGGACACACATGCATACACACAGTCATACAATTACACACACACAGTCACACAGAAACACACAGGGACACACATGCATACACACAGTCATATAGTAACACCCAAACGTAGACACACAAGGCACACAAACACACCTCAGAATGCTTTACTCCATGTCCCAGAAGTCAAAGACCATATGCCCCTGTTGAGTATTTCTGTTTGGTTCCTTAGAGCTGGGGCAGGAAGTCTGAGAGTCTCCCTAGCAATCCTTCAATTTCACTTTTATTCTGTTAATTCATAATGTGATTGAAACCTGTAGTTTAAAAGGAAATTAAAAGGGTAGCCTATTCACTCTCTCTAGGTGTGTGCACACCACTTGAAACCAATTAGGTGTCAACAGAAATGCTAATTATCCTGGGGTCACCACCTTTTGTGAAGCCTTTCAAAGTAAAAAGGAGGCGTGGTTTAGCTCACAGCAGGTTCAAGCAGCCCTTTAATTGACAATTTTTGTATTCAGCAGTTCAGTTGGCTGGGGAGGTTAAATCACATTTGCTCTTCTTCATAAAGGATAATGGATGCCCCGGTACCTTTATCATTCACTCACTCATAAAGCAAATACCTATTGATTCTCTGCTTTGACCTCCAAAGGGAAACAACTAAGTGACAAGTAGAAGAAGCGTTCTCTGGTGAAGACTGCATTTTGTTTTTATGAGTCTTCCCACTCTACAGATTATTTGGAGGAACAGATTGTAGAGTGCTCCCAAAGTCTAAAAGGGTGAGTCCCAAGCCCACCTGGGTTCTAATTCTGAACACTTGATTAATAAAGATGTCACAGCTTTCCTTTAGCTAAAACTCTTCATCAATCCACATCAGACAACAACCAAACCCTGAGGATTAATTCCCACTTAGTATGAATTGTAGAAGAGGACACTAAAGAGTTGATTTTTAAAAGTACTGTGGTAGCAATTGCAAAAGCTGAGCGGGAAGAGGGCTGCAAGCCGAAATTCCCTGCAAAAGGAGCACAGCTGAAGTTGCTGCAGACATACGGATTCATTAGAACTTCCCGACTGTGGAGGGCTGCAATGTTGAAGACTGAGTGCCAAAACTATGTTTGAGCTATCTTTACTCCCTTTACCTGCCATTTATCTCCCACCTCTGCATCTCATCCAGAATCCCCTTTGACTACCAGGTGGAACCTTTGGAAATCTGTCAAGTTAGCAGACTAGTAGGTTCCAGCCACGCAAAGCTGAAGGTCACAAGTAGTGCCAACCTAAAGCGCTACTTGTCTTGCTTCTCAGTACCTCATCTTCCTGCTGTCCTCATCACTGTATTTAGTAAATATGTTGGCTTAAAGATTTTAAGACTGTTTTTCGAGGCTGCAGAGATGGATCAGCAGTTGAGAGCACCGGTTGCTCTTCCAGAAGAGCCAGGTTCCATTTCTAACGCTCACATGGCAGCTCACAGCCATCCGTAACTCAGGTTCCAGTGCATCTGATGCCCTCTTCTGGTCTTCACGGACACCAAGCACATATGTGGTACACAGGCATACATACAGAGAAAACACCCATATACACACAAAATAAAATAAACCTTTTTTTTTTAAGTGTTTCTCTGTGTGAATGTGGGCATGTGTATGGACATGCACCTGTCTTGACATACATGTGGGTATCAGGTGACAATAAGTAGGGATCCAGTCTCTTTTCACTCTGTGGGCTTCAGAAATCTAACTTATGTCCCCAGGTGGCAGGTGCCTTTAGTAGCCAAGATATTACGTGAACCCTTTTGGATAGGTTTGGGAATAATTTGTCCACTTACCTTATAGGAAACAACCCATTTCCATTTTCAGTATTTTCCGGTAAACACACACACACACACACACACACACACACACACACACACACACACTTTTTTCAAGTTACTTGCTACTCTAAGGAACAAATGACAATCTTGACATAGGAGAGTAATAGGTTCTTTTCAACTAGCGAACAGCCATTTTCAATAATCATGTAGAAAAATATATAATCTAAAATCCTATAATTAAACAAATTTTTAGTGTTTTAATGTATTTCATTTGTGTAAACAATATGAAGTACAGTCATAAGTAATATAATTTAGTCAGCCATAATGTTAGGCTCTCATAACCTCGGGCTAATATAAAGCAAGTAGTAGATGCATTCCTCCAGAAAAAAAATTGCACACACACACACACACACACACACACACACACACACTTATATGGAAACCACATTGAAAGTTATATCAAGAGCTTGATGTCTGTGCCAGGAAAGAAATTTCAGCTATGGGAAAGATCATAGACATTGGCTCCTCCATCCCTGGAAGGTTTTCAAAACATACTGCCTGCCTGACCACAGACAGGATATACATTCTTCCTGGGCTTCAGTGTTCTCAACAGGAAGAGGGGTTGATTCAACCTGATGAAGCTGACATAGGGATTAAAAGAGAAAGATATTCAGCACTTTGAACAATGCCAGGCATGGAGCAATTTCATATCATACCAATATCATCACAATAACAGTCAGGGATAATGACTATAAAATGGTGCTGACATTAACCCCCCCTCAGGCTTATAAAGTATCAAATATACAATATAGACAGGTTTTTGTTACACAAAAAATGCTCAGTAGAGGTTAGTCATTTTCATCACTATACTTTTGGTTTCTTTTCCTGCAATAGAAACTCAGGAAAATGAAACCTGTGGCTCCCAGTATAATAGGTAAACCACCGTCTGTGGTACAGTGTAGGGCTTTCCAAACCACCCCATCTTTTGAGGAAAAGAAGGCATTTGAGAATACCTTTCAGATAATTGTAAATGTAACTACCATGAGAATATAAAATAAACAGATGTCAAAACATTTGTTCAACTCATTAGTAAGGAAACCACTAGGATATGAAGGTCACTTTAAAATTTAGTTTGAAGAACAAAGACTCGGCAGAAGCTGTTGAAATGAAACATCTAAGAAATGAAAAACGGATTGAAATCCTGTAGGTCAGCGTCATGCAAATATTAGTGTTATATTTCTTACAGAGCAAAAAGGAATTGTGTATTATCCAGACAAAATTCATTTGAATCGTATCAGACATGACAACTTTCACAGAAAAAAATTTCTAAAACTTTACTTCCTTCCCCACATGCTCTAGTCCACAGATAGTTAATTAACTATTCATGCCCTTGTGAGAACTGAGCCAACACTTAGCTGGAAAAAGACATCCAGCTACCATGAGATCCCACTCTGCCCTTACCTCAGTTTCCTCAAGCTTGTCTTCTGGGTTAACTGTGTTTAGGGGCCCATGAAATGTAGAAGACACCCTCTGCTAGATATTAAACAGTGTTGCAGGACCCACTGATCCTGCCTTTCATTGAGGAACTTCTTTTTCGTTGTTGTTCTTTTGTTTTTCCAGACAGGGTTTCTCTGTGTAGCTTTGGAGGCTATCCTAGCACTTGCTCTGGAGACCAGGCAGGCCTCAAACTCACAAATATCTGCCTGCCTCTAACTTCCAAGTGCTGGGATCAAAGATGTGTGCCACCACTGCCCAGCTCATTGAGTAACTTCATTACTATTAATTATTATTATTATTATTATTATTATTATTATTATTGCTATTTTTTATTAGTTCAAATTAGGAACAAGCTTGTTTCATATGTCAATCTCTTCTCCTCCCTCCCCTCCCCCTCAACCTCCTACCCCACCTCGACCTACCCCCCACCCCATCCACCCTCCGCTCCCTCAACTGGGGCTCGGTAAAGTCCACCACGTCGAGTAACTTCTAAGGAATAATTTCAGGGGCTGCCAAACTTTAAGAATTATTATGCATATTTATGATTATGACATTAAAGCTGCTATCAATATTCATATGCAGTAATCTACGGAGTTTTCAGCTACTTTGGGCAAATATCAAGGCACAGAATTGGTGGATAAAACTAGCAGTTTCGCCTAAGTCTATAAAATCATCTCCCAAAATGTCTCTTTTGTTTAGCATCCCGGTAAATGATGAATGAATGTCCTGCTGCTTGACATGAGCTCATATTGGATGATGGGATTTGAGGCTTTGGCCATTCAATAGGTACACAAGAGCATCTTTAAGCTGTTCCGTTTGTATTTTCCCTGTGTCTTCATTCCCTGTGCCTGCTTGCTCTCTGTATACCCACATTAGTAAGCTATCTAGCCCTACACTGGTCCATTTCTTAAAATCAGATCTCTCATTTTCTTTTATTGAGTTTAAAGATTTCTTTAAACATGATGACTACCTTAAATGCCACCCTAAAGCCCCCATCCAGTAGCTGATGGAAGCAGACGCAGAAGCAGAGACTCACAGCTAAGCTCTGAGCCAAACGCCTGGAATCCAGTTTCAGAGAGGGAGGAGTGACGAACAAAGGGGTCAAGACCATACTGGGAAAACTCACAGAAACAGCTGACCTGAGCATGTGGGAACTCATGGACCCCAGTCTGACAGCTGGGGAGCCAACATAGGACCAAACCAGGCCCCCTGAATGTGGGTGTCAGCTAGGAGCACTGGGCAGTTGATGGGGCCTCTGGCAGTGGAACCAGGATGTATCCCTAGTGCATGAATGGACTTCAGGAGCCCATTTCCCATGGAGGGATACTCTCTTAGCCTAGATACACAGGGGAGGGCCTAGGCCCTGCCTCTAATGACTTGACAGATTTTTGATGATCCCTCATAGAAGGCCTCACCCTCCCTGGGGAGTGGATGGAGGGATGGGATGGGGGGTCAGTAGGGGAAATGGGAGGGTGGGGGGGGAGAGGGAACTGGGTTTGATATGTAAAATTAGATTGTTTCAAATTTAAATAAAATTTATAAATAAAAAAGATTTCACACACTTTAGATACATATTGTCACACCCAGGTTTTAGAGATATTTCTCCCACTATGTGGCTTAAGGACTTTGCTTACACAATGCAGAAGTTTTAAATTTTAACAGAATCTCCCTTATCAAACATTTTTTATGAAGCATGTTTTTCCGTTTGTCCAAACAATTTACCATGCCAAGGTTGTCTAGATTTTCTGTATTGTTTGTTCTCTAGGAGTGTTTAACTATAGCTTATATTTAGGCCTAAGTTCTATACTAACTCTTATAAGAATATAAGGTATCTATGTAGATTTTTTTTTATTGCTTGTGGAACTCTAGTCACTGTAGGAATAATTTTTGGAAAGACCGCCCTCGCCCACTGTACTGTGTGTGTTTCTTCATCAGAGATGAGCTGGACATATTTGTGTGGCTTTCTTGCTGAGTTCTCCATTTTTGTCCATTCATCACTGTTGTTCCTTGAGCTTTGTGGACATGTGATTTGGTGTTCACAATTAATTCAGAGCTACTTTTTAGTCATTCTCTGAAATCATCTTTCTGTTCCTTTCCCTTTTCCTTCCCATAACACAGAAGTTAGAGGCAATGCACCTCTCACATGTTCTTGGGTAAGCTGTTCTTTCTCATCTCTTTACTCCTCTCTCCCAGAAGTCCTTACTGATGTAACCAATGAGCTTAGAGAGCCTTTTTCTCAGTCCAGGCCAGTATACCAATAAATACCATCAAAAGCATTCTTCATTTCTAGCAGCTCTCATTTCTAGAGTTCTTGTGCTCATTAGCACTGCCATCACTCTGGTCACCTTATCCATGTGGTTCTAATGCCACCCATGTTATCCACCATGCCTCTGATTGGCTCTTTCACAGCTATTTAGTACTCCTGTCTGAAAATTTCAACACTGCTGACATGTCTGTATGGTTCTTTCTCTGACTCTTTACCCTTCACAAATCATGCTTTAATTGTTCCTTTGGTCTTGGCTTTTGTTTTATATGGTTTGTTTTGCTTTTTGTTTTGTTTTGGTTTTGTTTTAGTTCATAGCTAGAAATCATGCCATATGGGGAACAAATCTCCTGAATAATCTTTAGAAATGGAATGGTAAGCAGAAGCAGGAAGGGTGCTCTACTGGGACTAAGTGTTGGGCTTTGTAGTGAGCTACAGACTTGGCAAATGCTTCCCCTGCTTTAGAGAGGGCAGAGAGTGGCAGCAGATGGGGCTTGAGTATTTTCACCACTATCTAGATTGGGTTAGGTTCCCAGAAAATGGAACTCTGATAAAATAGTTGCTTTCTTTGTCAAGTGTTGTTATAGGGAACAGAACATTCTGGTATCCCTCAAAGTGGTTTCTTTCCCCCTTTCCTCACATGAGGTGAGTTTTCACTCATATGCATCATGAGAAACTGACTGTGCTCTTAAATGTAAAATTGAGTCAAGTGTCTTTTCTAGGCTTCCAGGGAGTGTTTCAGAGTCACACCTGCCAACACTGAACCCCAAAAGTTTATCTACTCTAGTTCAACTCTCCTGATTGATTGATTCCCATGGAGACTTTAGTGCATGGCTTTCTGCCTGTCCCTCCAATGTTAAGGGCAATAGTTGGCCCTATATTCTGACAAATAGTTGGTTTTTCAGATTATTCAGCCAGCTTTTCTTCACTTATGTTGCAGCTAAGGTTCTCAGGCTCTATGTGTGCTGAATGTTAAGTCCCTGTGCTGTTTCACTGTGGTTCCCTACACAGAGACCAGGCACCTCCTCATGGGTAACTTGGAATTTCCAGCAGTTCTTCAAGAATCAGCACAAGAAAACTCATTTAAAACTGCTTGTTTTTCTGTTCATATTAAATATCAAGCATGCTGGGACTGATAGAAAAATGACAAAAACAAAACCAAACAGTGTCTGATTGTCTTCCTATTATCAACAAGAGAGTGAAACAATGAACTTAAACTATTGTGGGAAATTACCAATACGGAGCCCCTAAGTAGGCGTGGCTACAGCTTCCCCTACATTAAACCCTTTTACTTGGTTCTAAATCCTCTTCATCCCTTTAAATGCATTATCTGCCTCCGTGTTCCATGACAGTCAATTCTAGTCACTATGACTTTGGGAAGCAGTTTATTAAACAGAGGTCACTGCCCATGGTATTCTCACTTCTAATGTGGCACTAGTGACATACAGAACTTTGCCCAGATAACATACAATATGAATGTGCTTGAATTTCATTAAGTGCTTCAATGGAAGCAATTTCATAAGGTAAGATATGCAGTTTCAATGACTTCAGGAAAACACATCAGTCTTTTGGTTTTTGCCCACTTTTATGTTTGAAGCTTAATTGCTCTATACATTGTCATCATCTTTACTTTGAAATATTCAGACACCTGCAACAACACATATTCATAAAACTCTTTTATGTCAAGCTGTTTGTCCTCAGCTTGTTTCCATTATGGTTTATTGGAAGATTTCTGCCCTTGCCTCTTTTCTCTTAGCAGTTAATTGAACTATTTTTGACATTGAAACACACCATATAATCCCTATGAAGTATGAGATTGTCAAATATTGTAGTTTTCCTGGAGTAAATGGGTTTTGACTATTTTTTCTAATTCCCACTATTTCATACTTGCTGCAATTTAGAAAAAATTGCTGATGAATCAATTAATGCAAATCATGTGAAGTCTTTCTTCTGTAATTTGAGCTCAACGTGCCAGATCCAGCCACGGAGCTTTGTATTATGATGAAGTGCGAGTTAAAACACTAGGTTCAGTTTTCATTTACCTAATGTTCCCCTGTAAGAAGACATGTCTATTAAGGACATCTGTTACAATTTGGAAACCTCTAATTTTAATGGGAAATAATAGAGTTCATGTCTGTAGATTAGAGGTTATGGACTAAGTCTTTACACTGGTTTGGCGCCCTTGTTATATTGTTCTGCCAGCCAACCTAATATATTCACAAAAGGCCCAAAGTCTTGATTCTCCAGCCCTAAAACAAAAAGAGTGGGGGGAAAAAAGAAAGCTGGGGAAAAAATACTTTCCTATCTTGTCACATTGATCATTGCCTTGTGGAAAATCTGTCACTACCTTCTAGGGAATAATATTGTGTTTCTTTTCTTCCTTTCTTCCCTCCTTTCTTTCTTTTCTAAAGCACAGGATAAAAAGACAAGAAGCCAGTGAATAATTACATAGTAAACTGTACTCTGCCAACTTACTACCAGGGGAGGGAGAGGCCGGAAGAGGGGACAAATAAGCAAATAAGTGAAGGATGAAGATGGAAGACCTAGGAGCCAGGAGGTAGAGCCAGAGCACCTAGGAAAATATGTGGCCTCTCTGTGGAGTTTGGTTTTCTTAGTCTTTTTCCTTTTGCTAGGTGGTTAGGTGTAGGGGTAAGAGAGTTACAAACCTTTGCCTTCTTTTACCTCAGTTGTACTGACAACCAACTGCTCGTAAAGAGAACGCATGTGAGAAAGCAATTACATCTGCCAAGCTGATGCATAGTGACAATGAAATCCTGACTGTTTTTTCTTTATTCAAGCCAAACTTAAGCATTCCTTTTGAATGCAACTCCTTAATGGCATTTATGACTCTCACGGGCATTTATTTGCACTGAATATCTTGCGTTTGCTATGCCAAGAACCATCTAGAGAGAGAGAGAGAAAACAGTCCTGTCACTTTATTCAGGCTTCAACAAAGAGCACCCAAGCCAGTAAATCACTAAATGGAGCTACCAACTTCCTGTGTCATGCATGAATAATGCCTTCACAGCCAGGCCCCTGCCTGAGAGCTTAGCAGTGAGGGAACAAAACCCTACAAAGTGTGTGTGTGTGAAAACTGAGCCCAGAACTTCATCAAGCTATCTCATTTGACAACTGAGCATTTCTCAAGTGTTCTAGCAGGAAGTAGCAGAATCAAGATGCTTTCCGGCGTCCTTTTTCCTTAAAGCTGGAATTATAATAACCAGACTTGCTAGGTTTTAAATATCACCAAAAGTGCGATGGCAACTGGAGGTCACCTCAGTTGTGGTACAACAAAGATGAAGGCAATATTCAATGGTAAACACTTAGGAGGGCAAAGACTGAGGTAGCCGGGCTACACATAAACAAGCTTTCATTATCAGGGTAAAACTGGAAATAACGGAAATCAAATTCTTAGTTTGAGTTGAAGGAAGGGAAGTAGAATCAGGGGAGAGAGCTCGTTGGGTAAAGTGCTCGCTGGGCAAACATAAAGACATGAATTCAATCCCCAGCATCCACATAAAAGAGCCAGACCTGTTTGTACAAGCTTGTCATCCCTGAACTCCTGGGACTCACTTGCCAGCCTAGTACAAAGCTAGTGATAGACCCTGTCTCCAAAACGAACAAACAAACAAACAAACAAAAACCAATAGTCTTTGTTGACAAAGACACCAAGTACTTCAGCTACAGGACTAGGAAAATAGAAGCTGAATCTTGTCTGAAAGCCTCCACCCCAAAGACTAACTGTTATTGTACTGGAAGGTATTATGAGAGCCAACGATCCATGATTCGTAAGGTTAAGATATCTTTATTCAGATAAAACCAGCCAAATGCAAGCCACAGAGTGCCAGGGGCAGCAAGGCAGCCAGGCCAGAGAAAAGGGGCCCCCATGTGCCTGCAGCCCCTTAAGAATGTATCCTGACCACCTGTCAGGGCGTGGTCAGGTACACCTGTAGCCAGCCCTAAGAAGGCATGGTTACAGTGTCTCCCTACAGGAAGGTGCTATGCACTCTTCCAATGGAGGAAATCAATCAACAGTCCTATCCAGTTATAACTCTTATGAACCTCAACAACAATCAGCACAACAACATATTCCTAAATGTTCAATAGTGACACACATATCTTGGTGACCAGACCCTCTCTAATTATACATAAGGTTCCTCAACAGGAGGGAAATTATGCCTAGCACTGGAAACCTAGTCAGCTACTCAAGATTAGTGAGGTCATGGATATCAAACAACATCCTATTACCTCTACTTTACAAAACAATATAATTCCTAACTAACTGCATTCTACATAATTTTATACTCACAGGTAAGTGTAGTTTTCACCCCTCATTAAAGAAGGTTTTCCTTGCAACCAAAGAAGACCACAGCTGCTCAAAAATACAAAAAACAGCTGACTTTGGGATGCCCAGTCCCTGTGGACACATCTTCAATTCAACTTCTACACCTATGGTTAATGTAACATCACAAAAGAGAAGAATGGAAGATTGTAAGTGCCAGAGGACCAGGAAGTCTGTAAGATGTGCCTCCTAGAAGTGACAGGGAAGACATACCCACAATAGGACTTCCTAAGCAAGACCTGAACAATGACAACACCAATAGACATGCAAACATAGAGGGGAAATCCCAACTTCCATCCCTAGACAAAGAACTACAGGCAAGCAGAGGCAGGCGGATCTCTGTGAGTTCAAGACCAGCCTGGTCTACAAGAGCTAGTTCCAGGACAGGCTCAGGAACAACAAGCAAGCTTCATCTCTGGCTTCCCCACATATGCATACCTGTACACACAGAGACATGTTCACACACACAGGAGAAAAAGAAGTGAAGGGAAATTGTCTGCACAGAGCCCACAAATAAGATAGTGATAGGGTTATGAAATTTTGATTATGCAAAGAATAATAATGAATGTATGTATTATAGTCAGTCCCTAATTAAATGGGCTTTGTCCAAGTTCATTCATCAAAATCATAAGACAGACCCATATACCTGTTCTTTATGTTTTCCTTCCCTATAGATGGAAATGATGTATTTAACAGCATTCATTGTACTCCTTTTTCCATTTTGGGAGGTGTTTTCCACCTCTGAGGATTATAAACACAGAGGTGTCATGCTGTGTAGTCACTAACTTTATAAACATCCATCTCTCCTTTTTCTAAATGTTATGTTTCATTTTATTTTCCATGTTATGTGATATTTTCCTCAGGAAACAAATGTTTTATCTTAAACCAATTATAATCTAATTTATTAGTCATTTTGATAGAATGATTCAGTGATGTAAAATGAAATATATGTTACAGCAAATGCATAATGAGCACAAACTCTTTCTGTTTCTTTAGAATTTTCCTAAGTTCTTGAATATACCGTCTAATAAAAAAAAGTATGCTATACTTTCCTCTTGTTAACTTGTCCTTTGTTATAGAAATATTGACCATGATATTTGGGGTGAATGAGGATTATACAATGGCCTTTAGGATAATAGGCCATTACTAAAAGTCAAGGATTGCATCTTGTGTGGTGTGTGTGTGTGTGTGTGTGTGTGTGTGTGTGTGTGTGTGTGTGTGTGTGTGTGTGTGTGTGTGTGTGTGTGTGTGGTGTGTGTGTGTGTGTGTGTGTGTGTGTGTGTGTGTGTGTGTGTGTGTGTGTGTGTGTGTGTGTGTGTGTGTGTGTGTGTGTGTGTGTGTGTGTGTGTGTGTGTGTGTGTGTGTGTGTGGTGTGTGTGTGTGTGTGTGTGTGTGTGTGTGTGTGTGTGTGGTGTGTGTGTGTGTGTGTGTGTGTGTGTGTGTGTGTGGTGTGTGTGTGTGTGTGTGTGTGTGTGTGTGGTGTGTGTGTGTGTGTGTGTGTGTGGTGTGTGTGTGTGTGGTGTGTGTGTGTGTGTGTGTGTGTGTGTGTGTGTGTGTGTGGTGTGGTATGGTGTGTGTGTGCGCACACACACGCACGTGCATGTGGAGGTCAGAGGACAAAAGCTACCCCCAATCCCTCTAGACCTTATTTTTTGAGATGGGGGTCTTTCACTGAACACAGAGGTCACTAACTCATTTAGGTTGTCTTGCCAGTTTTCTCTTGGAATCCATCTGTCTCTGAACTCCACAACTCTAGGAATTACAGATGTAGGCTGCAATCCATAGTCACTGAGAATCTGAACTCATGTCTGTGTGTATTTCCACAAGGCATTTTACCTATGAGCTACTTCTCCAGTCTCAGTGTCCAATTATATGCATGCATTTCAAGATCAATAATTGATTTACAACAGCCTTTATTCTGGATGTAGATTTTGAGTTCTGAACCTCTATACTTATTTAGTAGACAGCCCTTTCCCATCATAATATAGCCGATACAATGTTCCAGGAATATTTTAACTGATTTGCTATGAACTGTCAGTGGCTTCTCCAGTGTTTGCAGTATAGCAAAATTTAATAATTTTATTTTCTTAGACCAGCTTTAACAAATTCTGCCATACACTCAATTCAAAAATGTGTTCATTCCCTCAACACACCCTGCTGTTTCCAGTTATTACTGAAGCTACCTACTCTGCAATGTTGCTGTGTGCCTTCATCTAGGCCTTACTCAATGGGAAAGACAGTGTTCTCCGGGAATCATTTTGCATTCATTCCTGTGGAAGGTCCACAAATTGCAACAGCTCATGTATGTCATTAATATTTCTACTCATGCATTTTCCTAGCCATTGCTTTCTACTTGTTAAATTTTTAGTACACATTGTGTTTCTTTCTTCTAGCATGCATAATGTCAATTTTAATGAATTGTTTGTATAGTTTCTTGTAGGTCAGAATTCTATTCTAGAGACAATGTCTCTAGATAACAAATAAGTGTCACAGCCAAATTACTCTCTAGGAACCTATAATATATAATTATTAATGCTTGAATTAATCTAAAAACTAACATACCTATAAATTAAAAAAATACTTTGGAAAACTTTACAAAATGACCTTCTCTCATTAGATTCACAAACGTAAAAGCTCAGGAAGAAGTCATGGGTCCTGGATGTGGCCAGTGCACTCAGAACCTCCAACGGCAGCCTGAAGAGTTCCTTAGTCGTTTAGAGACCTCTACTCAGGCAAAGTTGGATCCTTGACTTCATTGCAGAAAACAATTTCAGGATTTGAAGAAGCGTTAGAGTTTATTAGAGGGCTATTTTGGTGCAGATTTAGGCACTGGAGTTAAGAGAGAGATGGTCTGTAAATGAGTAAGACACCTGGGAAAGCACGGATGTGGGGTTCTCAGTTTAGAGTGTTGTGTTTTATTGCCCTTGCAGCGTCCACAAATGCTGTGATGCGTTCTGAAGTTATCATCTTTAGTGAGCACAGGGTGGCCCCAAGATGGTATTTTCAGGACTTCAGCCGAGGCAAACCCCTAGAACATGGGCAGGCCGGAAGTTACTACAAACAGAAGTTGACAGCCATATGTGTGTGT